>NW_026393941.1:0-540 GCF_001194135.2 Octopus bimaculoides | reverse complement strand
TAATAATAATAATAATAATAATAATAATAATAATAATAATGATAAGTGGGTGTGATGTGGTGGTGTAATTGCGAATGGTATATGTGTGACGGTGTGTGTGTGGGTGTGTAGATAATTCTATGGGCGTTCGTTCCCATGGAAACCTCGTGGCAGGATTGATGACTAAATGTGTCCAGAAATAGAAAAGTCTTGTGGTTTTCATTTCGATCGTGGAAAGACACAGTTGGTAGGGCAAAGTCAACATCAGTAAGAATAATAAAAATAATAATAATAATAATAATGATAATAATAATAATAATAATAATAATAATAATAAAAACTACTACTACTACTACTACTACTACTACTACTACTACTACTACTACTACTACTACTACAGCAATAGCGATAAGAACAAGATCAGCATCAAGAACACATCACACACATTAATATCCCATATATGCCTTTGTGTTCTAATATATCCACAGACAACACACGTACACACACGCTCACAAACATATGCACTTACCTATTTATATACATACATATATATATATATAT
>NW_026393939.1:0-1523 GCF_001194135.2 Octopus bimaculoides | reverse complement strand
ATGTCTTTCGAGAAGAATTGCCTTTAGTTCTTGGAGTCTTTTATTTTGTGCTCTATAATTTGAGACAATTGTACAGATTCTTCTCGCTTGGTTGAAGGGAATGTTTGTCTCCGTGTGCTTTGGGTGATTGGATGTGAACAGAAGGTATTGTTTGGAATCAGTTGGTTTCTAGTGGATGTGTTTCAATGCTGGTGCCTTTTTTATAATGAGAATGTCAAGAAAAGGAGTTGGTCTTGACTATATTCCATTGTAAATTGAATATGGTTGGTGACACTGTTGATTAAGTTTTTGAAATCAATGAGTTGGTCGAGTGTGTGGGACCATAGGATGAAGCAATAATCCAAGTAGCATTTCTAATTCTCCAACAGGTATTTGTGGAAAGACAGGCTGTATTTAGATTTGGATTCTTCATAGATTTGTAATTCTAGGTAGGCCATCGCCAGGTCTGGATAAGTAGGGGCAACTTTAGTACCCATTGCAGTCCCTGATAACTGTCTGTGGGTGTTATTATTAAAATTCAAAAAGTTGTTAAGGAGCATAAATTTAAGGCCCTCGATGATAAATTCTTTTTTTATTCTTTTATTCATCAAAAATTTTGATCAAAATTTTCAACAAAAATTTTCATCAAAATTTTCATCAAAATTTTCATGAAAAATTTCAACAAAAATTTTCATCAAAAATTTCAACAAAAATTTTCATCCCTGGATAGAGAGAAACAGCTGCAGAAATAGAAGCATATCAAGAAGCGAACAAACTGTGCACTACAAAACCAGAGCATCTCAAAGTGATGCACGGCTGACAAGGAATAGGATCTCAACTGCAGAATGGTTCCAGAGGTGCAATGACAACTGAGTGCATACGTTGTAAAGCATGGATGTGGCCTGGAGAAACGCCTACACTGTGCTGCAGTGGTGGAAAGGTTAAAGTCCCTGCAATCTCCTAACCTCCAGAGCCATTGAAGAGACTGTTGCCATCAAGTAATCAAGATTCCAAGCACTTCCAAAACAAAATCAGACAATACAACGCTACACAACAGATGACATCATTTGTAGCCACAAGTGATTTAACTGAGCCAGGATTCATACAAACTGTCAAGATCCAAGGTCAGATTTATCATCGAATTGGCTCTCTACCACCTCTGTCAAATGAATCACCAAAAGCGGCCTTTCATTGTTTATAATTTGTACCTGTTTTTTTTGGTTACGAAATAAGTTACTCAAAACGTGTTTTTGAATTACGTGTATTTATTTATATACATATATGAGTTGAAAACTTGATTTTAACATTTCACTTAACGTCTATGTTCCATGCTGGCATGGGTTAGAGAGTTATTAATGTAGAAAGTTGGTATCTCAGCTACTAGCAGTTAAGACCTGCGTAATCTAGACGGTGTTTTTAAGTTTAATTATTCTCTTTAACCCAGGCAACACCGGGTATATCTGCTCGTATATATATATAAATAGACATATATAAATATATATATACATACATATTTATACATACATATATATACATACATATAT
>NW_026393938.1:0-445 GCF_001194135.2 Octopus bimaculoides | reverse complement strand
ACTGTGACAATTCATAACAACAAAAATTATGTTCATCCCCGTCTGAAGTGGGGTTTGTTTTGTAGGTTTTAGCTACAATTAATTCATTCTTTGTGTCTCCGTTTTTTAGGTTTTTGTTTACAGTTGCTTGACCTTTCTTTTTTACTTGCTTCTTACAGCATGAAGTAATATGGTTTACAGTCAAACTTCTTTCCATATTAAACAAAAATTCATCAATCAGTAAATCTAGATTTATTCATACATGAAAAGAAATACAACACTTTTGAAGAAAAGCCTGTCCAAACATATTTTACATCGCTACATCTATATCTACATCCTTGAGATAACTTACATCTGTGATGTTTTTAATATCGATAATTTCTTGGGAATTTTGAATTTATTTTTCAAGCATTCTGATCTGCAAATGTGTAACTTTGTGACTTCTCTCGAATTTGATCAAAATTTT
>NW_026393937.1:0-256 GCF_001194135.2 Octopus bimaculoides | reverse complement strand
CACACACACACACACACACACACACACACACAGGCATACATACACACACGCGCGCGCGCGTATATATATATATATATTCTTTTATTCTTTTACTTGTTTTATTTGTGTCAGTCATTTGACTGCGGCCATGCTGGAGCACTGCCTTTAGTCGAGCAAATCGACCCTCTGGACTTAATCTTTGTGCGCATAGTACTTATTCTATCAGCCTCTTTTGCCGAACTGCTAAGTTACAGGGACGTAAACACACCAACATCGG
>NW_026393936.1:0-213 GCF_001194135.2 Octopus bimaculoides | reverse complement strand
TAGTAGTAGTAGTAGTAGTAGTAGTAGTAGTAGTAGTAGCAGCGGCAGCATTTTTCAGAAATAACAGAGAGACCTACAGTCCGACAGTTTCGTGCTAAACATTAATAAAAATATACATATATTCACGTTTCGAATTCTATTTTTTCTGTTTGCCTCAACATACCTATTCATATATTTCTTTTATTTGTTTCAGTCATTTGACTCCGGCCATGC
>NW_026393935.1:0-644 GCF_001194135.2 Octopus bimaculoides | reverse complement strand
AACATAACGTTTCGGCTGATATACCCTCCAGCCTTCTTCAGGTGCCTTGGAGAACCTGGATTCTCATTCTTAGGATATTTTTCGATGTTGTTATTATCATTATTATTATTATTATTATTGTTGTTGTTGTTGTTGTTCAGGTCACTGCCTGGAATCGAGTTGTTAGTAGTCCGCGCTCTTAACCACTACGCCATATGCCCGTGGGTAATTATTGAGTGAATTTTAGGACTTATAAATCTAATATTTTTCTATCCTTCCTTAATACTGGTTCCCATATCTGCACTCGGTCTGCTTAGGAGGTTGTTGTGTCCTAGCATATGTGCTGCTTCTTTTAGTTTTCGTATTTTCCAGTGGTGTTCTCTGTCTATTATTTTAACCGAAACCAGGATGGTCTGCTGTCGCTAGCAGGTGGTAGGGATTCGCTCCCCTGCTCGCAATATCTCGGATGCAGCTGTGCATCGTTAACCAGCTAAAGGAGATGTCTTCTTGGAGTTAAAAAAATCGCAGTAAGTCCGTTCGAACGAATAGCCATGTTGAAGTGGCTACGAACATTACTTGTTAGTACAACTACTGCATTGATCTCTTAGATTTTACAACTAGCATTTTTGCTTATATATACACGTATAAGTATATATATATATATA
>NW_026393934.1:0-496 GCF_001194135.2 Octopus bimaculoides | reverse complement strand
TAACAGAGGAAGAACGAGAGGGGTAAAGAGAGATACGTAGTAGTAAACAGGAAGAACGAGAGAGGAAAAAATTGAAGAGAAAGAGAAAGAGGTAGAGTAGCGTCGGAAAATATAAAGTTCCGAAAACTACTTACAGGTTGGTGACGCTGCGTTCGGTCATGTAAAAACAAATAGTAAATGAGTATATGCATATATACGTACAGGCATGTGCATACCGACATCCACCTGTATGTATAGGTGCATATCTGGGTACAGGACATTGAAAACAAAACGTAGACGAGAAAACACACAAGCCACATAGAGAACATTCTTATTCATCAGCTACCCACGTTTTAACACCGGCGTTTCGAAGAGCTGGGCAGGACATATACTTTGTTTACTATCATTACTACTACTACTAATACTACTACTACTCCTACTACTACTACTCCTACTACTACTATTATTATTATTATAATTACTAGTACTATTAGTATTAGTAGTATTGTTATTATTT
>NW_026393933.1:0-424 GCF_001194135.2 Octopus bimaculoides | reverse complement strand
GGGAGATAACCGTTATTTAAGACCCTTTTTTCATTCTAAAGGTAAATCGAAGTATTTTAAAGATAGTTACACTAATAATAAGGCAACTACTAGCAAAACTATTTGGTTGATTATTCCTTATGGGAGGCAAATTAAATCTAATCTTCCTTTCCAGTTCCGTGAAACTATCATTTAGAACTTTCCAAAGAATTCTAGGTATTACTCGATTATCAACTCGCACACGGTTAGGATTAGTTTTTCTAACACAAAAAATCTTTCACAAATTATCTCTTCACATAATATTAGTTTGTTAAATAGGAATCAAATTACTGAAAATACCAGCATTAATTTAGCTTATACTAACCATAGTAATATTAACAACAAGGTTATTGTCCCTGAAGTCAATTCCAACAGAATTAAGTTTATGTCTAGTAATTCTAAGACT
>NW_026393932.1:0-346 GCF_001194135.2 Octopus bimaculoides | reverse complement strand
ATATATATATATATATACATACATCTATGTATATATGAGCATCTGTGAGTGTGTATGTATATTAATACACACAGATTCTTACCTAGGCACATAAATATATAAGTGAGGCTACACTCAAACAAGTGCACTCACACTCACACATCACTTCACTCAAATAGTTAGCGATTGTGAAATAAAGCCACAGACAAACAAAAGGCTGCCAGAGAGACAATCAGATGGAAAGATGCGTGGAGAGAAATATAATTTTGTCAAATATTTCAGTATTCATTTGTAGAGTTCCAATTAGAAGAATTGGTAAAAGCGATATACACCTGAATACAGATCCATATAGAACATACAGAAATAC
>NW_026393931.1:0-347 GCF_001194135.2 Octopus bimaculoides | reverse complement strand
GACTCGAGTTTCAGGGCTATTTCCCTTCGTCATGGCCGGTATGACAAGAGGAATGACCAGCAAATGTGGATTCCTAAATGCTCATCTAACCACGAAGAAAATATGTTCTCAGTAGAAAATTACATCCAGTGTATCCTTTCAAAATGTCTTCAAATCTGGGGCGCTAAGTCCGGAAATAATTCTGCAGTTAATGAATTTCTGCAGCTAATTCACAAAACTCTACACGTGTTCGCTTACGGGTGGATGGCTTGTGTCTAGTTCTGTGTATTGCATCCCAAAATGGACAGACTTACGCTGACAGATATTTACTTATGTAAATTTTAACAGGTGAAACCATGGTACGTAGG
>NW_026393930.1:0-276 GCF_001194135.2 Octopus bimaculoides | reverse complement strand
TCGTACCTAGGTACGTTCTTTCGTTAGTTCGTTCCGTCGTTCGTTCGTTCGCTCTTTCGAACGTACATACTTATTTACGTACTACGTTCGTTTGTTCATTCGTTCATTCCTTCTTTCGTACGTACGTTCTATTGTTTGTACGTTCGTAAGTACATGCGTACGTTCGTTCGTTCGTTTATTCGTTATGTACGTCCGTACATACGTAAGTTCGTTAGTTTGTTCGTTATTTCGTCTGTCCGTACGTTCTTACGTACGTTCGTTCGCTCTTACGGACGT
>NW_026393929.1:341-532 GCF_001194135.2 Octopus bimaculoides | reverse complement strand
GAGAGAGAGAGAGAGAAAGAGATATGTATGTGATGTGTAAATATATATATATAATGTATATATTTATATATGTATCAAGGTGTATTTATATATATATATATATATGTAGCTATACATCTCTATGTGTGTATATCCATATATACACACATATATATGCATATATATTTGTAAATATATATATATATATATAT
>NW_026393928.1:0-507 GCF_001194135.2 Octopus bimaculoides | reverse complement strand
ATTCCAGACTTCGACTGAAGAGTTAATTGGCTGCGAATGATCCTTCTATCGTGTTTTGTCCTGTTTGCTGTTACGCTATCGTCTTTTTTTGATTTGAAGATTTGGCTGCTATTTCTAGGAAATGAAGCACTTGGTGGAGGTGCATTAATAATTCTGCCACCTCCAATAACAAGTGCGGGCAATATTCAAGTATTTTGATGGCTTTTCCCCCTTATTAGCTATTATTCAATCAACTGAAACAAGTAGAATAGTGTAATTCAAGCATAATAGCAGCCAAATCTTCTTCGAATCAAACTCTACCCTCATTTAGAAAATGTGTTACTGAGTACTAGCGAAAAATTGTTACAAACACAGATACGCACAGCGTAATTTATTATATAAACAATATATGCGTATAAATTACCATTTTTCTGTAATTTTGTCTGCTTTAAAAGAAAACAAACCAAAGAACCGAATAAAATATGTCAACAAGGGATTAATACCATATACACCGCCACAGCAGTAACT
>NW_026393927.1:0-290 GCF_001194135.2 Octopus bimaculoides | reverse complement strand
ATAATAATAATAATAATGATAATAATAATAATAATAATAATAACAACAATTATAATAATAACAATAAGTTCTTTAAAAAAATAACTGAAATAAATATATAAAACTAAAGGTAACATAAAATGATGATGATGATGATGATGATGATGATGATGATGATGATGATGATGATGATGATGATGATGATGGTGATGACGACAACGAGGATGAAAGTTTTACAAAATAAAATAACTGCGATCAATATACTACTACTACTACTGCTAATAATAATAATAATAATAATAATAATAATA
>NW_026393926.1:0-251 GCF_001194135.2 Octopus bimaculoides | reverse complement strand
AGTTTTTTCTTTTAAGCCTGTTACTTATTCTATCGATCTTTTTTTTTTTGCCAAACTACTAAGTCATGGGGATGTAAGCACTCTAACACTGGTTGTCCTGTCGCCAAGCAGTGAAGCGAAGCACAAAGATATACACATATGCACATACATAATTATAAATACATACATACATATTATATATATATATATTATATATATATATGACTGGACACTATTCAATTTTTTTCTCCGTGTTTTTCTCCTTGTCTCCG
>NW_026393925.1:0-214 GCF_001194135.2 Octopus bimaculoides | reverse complement strand
TTTTTTTTTTTGTTTACGCGAGTGGGTATAAATATTTTCGTTGCCAATGACAACGGCTGTTGTGACGTTATCACGCTCTTCCCCCGGTTAGCATCATTTTCGTCTATGCGCAAATTGCGGCTATATATATATATGTGTGTGTGTGTGTGTCTATAAATATATAGTCATATACTCTTTTACTCTTTTACTTGTTTCAGTCTTTTGACTGTGGCCA
>NW_026393924.1:0-426 GCF_001194135.2 Octopus bimaculoides | reverse complement strand
ATATACTCATTTATTATTTGTATTATATATGTGTGTGTGTGTGTGTGTGTATACATATGTGTATATATATATACTATATATATATATATGTATATATGTATATACATATATACATATATACGTATATATATATATAAGCATGTATTTGTGTTTGTATGTAAATCAATATATATCTATGCACATGCGGTTACCTACGTCTTTACAAATCAATTTTGTGCAACAAGGTGTATATTGCGCGTATACACAAGTATGTATTCGTGGACGAATGTGTACATGCATATAGAGCTCCGTATCCGTCTCTTGCAACCTCATGTGTTTTTCATAACTTTTCTTTGATTCATTTACTTTTTTAAACATATATTCATATTCAGACAAATATATACGCTCCCGAACGAAGATATAACCACAAATCATGGGTTATATATA
>NW_026393923.1:0-212 GCF_001194135.2 Octopus bimaculoides | reverse complement strand
ATATATATATATATATGTATATATATGTGTGTGTATGTGTGCATGCGCGCGTGTGTGTGTGTATAGACATACATACATGCATACGTACATACACAAGTATTGAATATTTGTGTACAAGTGGTTGTGGGTAAATGTGTGCGGGAGTGTAGAGGTGTGATGTGGGTGTGTAGAGGTGTTGTGTGGATGTGTAGAGGTGTGATGTGGGTGTGTAG
>NW_026393922.1:0-511 GCF_001194135.2 Octopus bimaculoides | reverse complement strand
ATATATATATATATATATATAGGCTTTGAATGAACAGCACATGGAATCTACGTCTCCATACTTTCCATTTCTAACAGCAAAATATTAACTACTATCGAACTTTACATGCCATGGACAAGAAGCATTTCTACCACTTCTACAGACCACTTTCCTTCGATAATGGAACTGCAACTATAACATCCTACATATATTTTTGTTTTTACTCTTATTCCCATATTTCCATTTAAATTTATTTCCATCCTTTTCCCATTTCATTCCTTATTTTGAACTTTACTATTTGTCTATGTACGCATCTCACATCACCTCTGATGAAGCGATATCTCTAATATCCCAGAAACAGCTGTAAGGCTTACTTTCTCTTTATAAATGTCCTGAAAATTCCACACAGCCTTGGCTTTGTTGTCTCATTTTATTTAACACACACACACACACACACACACACATATTTCTTTACAAATGAGCATACAAACGTACGTACATACATACATGCATACATACATACATACATACA
>NW_026393921.1:204-327 GCF_001194135.2 Octopus bimaculoides | reverse complement strand
TGTTTGTATGTATGTATGTGCATGTGTGTGTATACGTATATATATGTATATGCGTATGTATTTGTTTGGTTATAGGCATAGATGCATGTATATGTATGTATATGTGTGTGTATATTTGTATTT
>NW_026393921.1:0-113 GCF_001194135.2 Octopus bimaculoides | reverse complement strand
ATTTATGTGTATGTGTGCGTATATATATGTGTATATGTGTATATAACTATATGTGTATGTATGTATATATATATTTGTATGTATGTGTTGTCCATCCTACTATCTGGTAGCGT
>NW_026393920.1:0-283 GCF_001194135.2 Octopus bimaculoides | reverse complement strand
ATAAATAAATAGAATTAATTTAATCAGTCGGACACGTTTGTATAATTTTATTTAAATCCTCTAAGAGAGTAAGAAGATTGCATTGTTCAATTCAATGAAGCCCCTTGAAACGGTCGTACTGCATCACCTCTGCATATCCTGTTGCGTATTTTGATTTTATTCACCTTATTTTGAAATTGTACAGATAAAACTGCACTAATTTTGGAGCCTCAACTTAAATACCTAATTCATCTGAATCTCAGTTATTTTGCTTAACTCGTCAACCAAACCTATATATATATAT
>NW_026393919.1:0-201 GCF_001194135.2 Octopus bimaculoides | reverse complement strand
TAAAAGGTCAAATAAACGTTTACCTCTGCAGCCGATGTGACAGCACGTCCATCAGATAGATAGATAGATAGATGGGTAGACAGATGGGTAGATAGATGGGTAGACAGATGGGTAGATAGACAGACACAGATAAATAGATAGACAGACAGGCAGAAAGATATCTTTTTATTATAGCCACACAGGGCTAAATACAGAAAATGG
>NW_026393918.1:1487-2165 GCF_001194135.2 Octopus bimaculoides | reverse complement strand
CAGCTGCTGCTGGGAAAGGGATAGAAGAAAGAGGAAATGAACATGACGATGATAATGATAATGAGGAGAAAAAGGAGGAGAAGGAGGAAGGGAAAGGGAAAAAGTAAAAAAGAAGCAGTGATCAAGGAATCTAGCTTTGTTTCTCTCGGTTTGACATCATGTGTGTAGTAAAAGTTATTCCTTTTTTTTTTTTGTCGCTTAATCTGACTTAAAAGTTGAATGACGTTACAGTGACGTCACTCTCTTGACGACTGAGGTTGATTTTTTTTTTTATTTCCCTAATCTGCATCAACGATCCCCATTAGTCAGATTAACGTAAATATTTATAGTACATGAGATTTTATCGTCCATTTTATTGACGAAATATTTATGAAATCTAGCTTATAGGAACATGTTAAAAAACTGCTCACGTAAATACATAAACAGTTACGTGAGTGTGTATGCGCATGTTGGACAAATGCATGTGTGTATATGTTTGTGCATGGTGTGCATATGTATAAAGGAGTATACGAGTGTTACTATGTTTGCGAGTATGAATAATGTAGTCGCATTTAGAAACATGTCTCACGCACTCCTCATGTTTCGCTCGAGGGTCCTTTAACTTTAAACCTTCGAGTTTTGGTGATTGTCTGTGTTCCTGATTACCGTCACCCCTCCACCTTTATATATATATATATA
>NW_026393918.1:0-883 GCF_001194135.2 Octopus bimaculoides | reverse complement strand
TTAATCAAAAGGGCAGCAAAATAAATTTTAGAAATTTAATTTACCACCAATATATATATTTGACGTGGTTCTAAAATAGTCGATGAGGGTTTCTTTATGTTTAGCACTTTCTATATATATATATATATATCGCTACTATATTTTTAGGTGCTTAATTGTATTAAGTTTTTATGAATTTTTTAAATCTTATAATGTTTTAATTTTTAAAATCTTTTAAATTTTGTAAAAATATATTAGGAAGTTACATATATATATATATATATATTTTGTTCTTATTTTTAATGAAGATATCTTAGAATTTGTATGATTAAGTTGGATCCGTTAATAATAATAACAAAAAGAAGAGAGTTCAGGTCGGTCACTAACAAAGCGACTAGACTTTTTCAGTTAAAAGGGTTTTTGGTGTTTTGTAAATATGCTGTTCTGTTGGCTAAACTGCCGATGCATACACTCAAGTGTTGCCTCTGTTTAGATAAGAATTTCAGATGGAGAATTTTTGTGCCACTAATAGATTGGATTTGAAGAATCCGCGTCAAATTCTTTGTCTCTTCTTCCATGAAACCGAATAATTCTAGATCTTTCTTGGTGCAAATTTGTTGGTACCTATGATGATAGGTAGAAATGAGAATTCATAGTTAGGATACAAGAGCTGTAAGTTCCACATTAATCTTAATATATAAAACTGAGAATGTGTATCTGTCTGTCTGTCTGTCTGTCTGTGTGAATCCCTAAAACTCGACCGATCTCATTCAAATTTTATACATTCTTTACTTAGGGTCCATGCAATGTCATGGGCCAAGAAACTTTTCGATTTCTTGCCTAATGCGAGCTAGGAGCAATTTCTTATCTCTTACACTATTTCAGTATTACGTGTCAAAAGTGA
>NW_026393917.1:0-410 GCF_001194135.2 Octopus bimaculoides | reverse complement strand
TTTCTCCTTTCCGGTTTTGAGAAGCCTAATTTCTCAAGATTGGTATTTAGTCAGTGTACTTCATATCCCAGGACACCAATAATTACAGGTATAAACCTGAACTTGCAATCTGGATAGGTGTTCTCTTTTTCACTGATCTTCAGCTTTATGTTAACGTCCGCTGGGCAGCTAATTTTCACAACTGCGCACAGTTTCTCTTCTCCATCCCACATCATTATATTAGATATGTCTGTCTGTCTGTCTGTCTGTCTGTCTGTCTGTCTGTCTGCATGTATGTATGTATGTATGTATGTATGCATGCATGTATTCTTGTATCAATCTTGTTTCGAATACATCGCGATAACATTGTTATCTCAAGTCAGTACATCTATATATATAAAAATGAGAATGTGTGTCTGTCTGTCTGTCTG
>NW_026393916.1:0-481 GCF_001194135.2 Octopus bimaculoides | reverse complement strand
TATCATCCTGTGACCAGCATTATTGTGCTGCAACCAACACTATCATCCTGCGACCAGCGCTATTGCACTGTAACCAAGACTATCAATTGCAAACAACACTATCATACTACAGTCAATACTGTCATCCTGCAATTAATAATATCAGCCTGTAACAAACACTATCATACTGCAACCAACACTTTCACACTGCAGTCAGCACTATCATCCTGCAACCAATTCTGTTACAATGCAACTCTTCCCATGGGCCCTCAACTCCTTGATGACATCATAGGAGCTCTGTCATGAAATGGCATATCTTGGACATTTTTAGATAAGGTGGAGCTCATACCTCTCCAGGTCTGACTGCAGGTGGTTTCTACCAGAAAAAGAGATAGAGGAGAAGAGTGATGGGAAGACAAGTACCAGTTCCAGACTGATATTTATCACCCCATTATATATATATATTAATAAAATACAGGGTAGCAAAAAAATTTTTGAAATT
>NW_026393915.1:0-265 GCF_001194135.2 Octopus bimaculoides | reverse complement strand
AAGATTATTTATACATTCGCATGTTTGTGTTTGCGTATAAGTATATTTATATGTAAATATATGTGTTTATACATACATACATACATACATACATACATACATACACACACACATACACACACATACACACACATACAAACACATACATATAGGTATAAATATTTTAGAAATACATTACGTATATACATATTTCCTGTTCACATTATTTGTATATATTGTATATATATATATATATATGTGTGTGTGTATATATATATATATATAT
>NW_026393914.1:0-228 GCF_001194135.2 Octopus bimaculoides | reverse complement strand
CCCCGTAACTTAGCAGTTTGGCAAAAGAGACCGATAGAATAAGTCGTGGGCTTACAACGAATAAGCCCTGGGGTCGATTTGTTCGACTAGAGGCTGTGCTCCAGCTTGGCTGCAGTCAAGTGACCGAAACAAGTAGAAGAATGGGCCTAGGAACAGAGGGTGCAAGCGCACCCACTAAAATTTTTGTGGGGTGCAAAATCAAAATGTGCACCCCTACTTACTTTTCCC
>NW_026393913.1:1705-2534 GCF_001194135.2 Octopus bimaculoides | reverse complement strand
ATATATAGCATGTGTGTGTGTGTGCCTGTCTGCATAGACACACGATAGATTTTTGCACGTATTCTTTACCAAATTCCACTCTTGAGATTTTGGTCTCCGGGCCTTATTTTACCCAATGTATAATACAAGGTGTCCCTAAAATACCTTTGCAATTTGACAACCAAAACGGAAAATAGATCAATCAATGGAGCCCACGTCGAAGTGTTCAAATTTCTTCTGATAAAATCTTTCTTTCTTTATCTGTGCTTTCCGATAAACTCTGTTGAGTTATCCTTAATTTTTCGTTTTTTGTTTTCTGATTGTAAAGGTAATTTACCATGGAGTCGAATGAAAAACCAAATGTTTCTTGCGCAAATTTCATAACCACACACGTAATGTCTATACCACATTTCCGCACAGCCTTCCCTCCATATGTGCCCCAATACACACACACACACACACATATTTAGGCCCGATGACTGGATTTAAGTCTCAGTTCGAATCAGTTTAGAGTTCCAAGTTCATTGTCAACATTTTACAGGGAAATAACTCTAAATTCAAATTACTCCCCTTGTAATAAACTTGGCTTTAAAGATTATTAGGGTGTGTGTGTGTGCATACGTAGACGTGATTGTGTGTATGTGAGTATATGCGTGTGTTTGTAGCTATGTATGTCTGTGAATAATTGTGCACTCAAGCATATTATGTGTATGTTTGTCTAGGGAACGAAAGACGGTGACAGAGAGAGAGAGAGAGAGAGAGAGAGAAGGAGAGAGAGAGAAAGAGGGGGAGAGAGAACTGTACATTTGTATCATCATCATCATCGTTTAACGTCCGCTTTCCATGCTAG
>NW_026393913.1:0-1695 GCF_001194135.2 Octopus bimaculoides | reverse complement strand
CTCCGCCTTCGCTTAGGCAGAAGTAATACTGTATTCAGTTAGTGGTGATCTTAGTGGAGGCGCAATGGCCCAGTGGTTAGGGTAGCGGACCCCCGGTCATAGGATCGCGGTTTCGATTCCCAGACCGGGCGTTGTGAGTGTTTATTGAGCGAAAACACCTAAAGCTCCACGAGGCTCCGGCAGGGGTTGGTGGCGAACCCTGCTATATTCTGTCACAACTTTCTCTCACTCTTACTTCCTGTTTCTGTTGTGCCTGTAATTCAAAGGGCCAGCCTTGTCACACTCCGTGTCACGCCGAATCTCCCCCGAGAACTACGTTAAGGGTACACGTGTCTGTGGAGTGCTCAGCCACTTGCACTTTAATTTCACGAGCAGGTTGTTCCGTTGATCGGGTCAACTGGAACCCTCGACGTCGTAAGCGACGGAGTGCCAACAACAAAGTGGTGACCTTAGGCAAAATTAGAACAAGGATAAACAATAACTTGACAACAATTCTTCCTCGTTACCACCGCAGAAGAAAGGTAGAAAGAAAGAAAACTAATATACATCGACGACGTTAATAACACGAAGAACGTAAGAACATCGCGTATAACAACAATAACAACAACAACAATGACATCAACAATAACAACAGACAACTACAAGCTGTGTTATTATTAATATGATTGAAGCAGCTAACAATATAATTAATCTCGTTTGTTAATTGAATGTAATTTTAGTCTAATTTACGACTGACTGTGCCGAGACAGACCTAACTGCGATAACGTCGAAAATTAAACAGGAATTTCGTGGCGGCGGCGGCGGTGGAGGCGAATGCGGCAGCGGCGGCAGCGGGTGGCTGAGCTGTGATGGTAGTCTTTGTAGTATTGTCGCAATTTCTAATGACTATTCACTGAAGAGGCGAAGAGGAGACAGACAGACAGACAGAGGGTGTTTTTGTTTTTTGTTTGGTATTTCAACGTATCGTTTTTTGTGTTCTTTTCGGTTTCTTGTTTTACATATTTTTTATCTTTTTATTTTTCTCTTTTTTTTTTTTGGTAATAAATAAAATATGGGAAAATATAATCAACAATTATAACACGAAATACAACAAAAAAACAACAATAATAATAATAATAATAATAATAATAATAATAATAATGACAATAACAACAATATAAGGTAAACGGAAAATATAAATAATGAGGGGGAAAGGAGGAAGAACGAAACAAAAATGAGAATAATAATAATAATAATAATAATAATAATAATAATAATAATAATAATAGTTTATAACAACAACAAAACAACATCAACACAGAAAATGAGGAGACAACATTTGATGACGACAACGGTTTGTTTTTGTTTCTTGTCTTTTTTTTTTGTTATTTTATTTTGTTTTTGCCAACATCCCCACCATCATCGTCGTCATCACTGCTTTCTCCTCCTCCATCAACGACATCAACATGATCCCCCTCTTATCCCTCCCCCACACCGAAATTGGTGGACAACAACAACAACAACAACAACAACAGCAACATTTAGTAGTGTCCTTTTTAACGACAATTACATATTTTTTCCAGATAATTAGCACCGAGTCTCTTAATTAGGTTGTAAGAAAAGTCCAACAATGGAATCTCATTAAGGTCATTTTAATTAATAAAGACTTCTTCTTTTTCTCATTATTATTATTATCATTATTACTTTTGTATTTTA
>NW_026393912.1:0-430 GCF_001194135.2 Octopus bimaculoides | reverse complement strand
TATATATATATATATTTATAATTATATACATAAATATATGTATATAAGTGAATGTATACACACACACAAAGACGCATATCTACATAAATGGAGTATTGAAATACATATATAAGAACTCGCTACTTTGAAAATGATATATCTACTTGGCTTGAATTAATTCCAGTTCAATGCAGTGATTGTGAGGGAGAGAGTAAAGGGTGAGTTGGGGGTAGCAATACCTATTGTACTTGCTCATATTAGTGCTGGGACTAATACATAAAAGATTCTTGGTAGCGCAAGATTGCCATCCGCCATATGATGTCTGTGTGTGTGCATGTATGTAAGTATGGAAGAGACAAAAGGGCGAGAACTTGTGTTAATATGTATATACCTTATCTCTGTATTTATGAATATACTTATATGCATATATTATACATACATATATATATAT
>NW_026393911.1:0-306 GCF_001194135.2 Octopus bimaculoides | reverse complement strand
ACATACATGAATACAAACCCTCTGATTCAGACGCGCTAGTTCTTTTCTCATTATTTTCCTCACTATTCATCTCTTTTTTCCGTAGAAGGGCAAAGGCTCGAAACGTTAAACACTTCCGATTTCCTACAACGTCAACCAAATACATATGTTCTTGTATCTGTCTTCAAGTTCTTTTTTTGTTTTTGTACCATATGTGTGTGTGTCTGTGTGCGCGTGTGTGTATATATTATATATATGTATCTATGTATATTATATATATTATATATATACATAAAATATTTTATATATGTATATATATATATATAT
>NW_026393910.1:0-407 GCF_001194135.2 Octopus bimaculoides | reverse complement strand
GCGTTTATGTATATATTATACATCATGTACATTTATATGGATATAGATTCATTTAATGGATCACACGTCTCTAACACTCTAGCCAGTCTTTAATCCTCAAAAAGCTCCTTTAGTCGAATCGCCTTGTTCCTCTGCAGAAACCTTACGACATAAGTGAAAACAAAATGAAGGAAAAAGCATACAAAAAACAACACAAACACACCAATAGCCTCTTTCTCCCTCTCTCCCTCTCTGTCTCCCTCAAAGATGTCTAAAGTCGAGGAGTTATTTATACTTCCATTATGGTTTCCAAGCTTGAGACAAAAGTTTATAAATATAGGACCCATGTATGTAAGTACAATGCATATACTAGTATGTTATATACATACATACATACATACATACATACATACATACATAGATGCATA
>NW_026393909.1:0-356 GCF_001194135.2 Octopus bimaculoides | reverse complement strand
ATGTCCACATATATGTATTGTATGTATGCATGTTTATATATATATATATATACGTATATGCAGTTATGCATACAAACACACATATGTGTGTACGTTTATGCCCCACCCATCTCTCTTATTCTCTCTCTGTCTCTCTCTGCATTTATATGAGCGTGAGCGTGTGTGTTTGTGTGTTTGTGTATGCATGTAATATGTTAGTGTTCCAAATGCATTAGAGAGCAAAATAATGTAAAGCATGAATAGTTCTACAGACAATTGCCTTTCAAAGGATTTACATTGTTGCTTTTTTTATCGAATTACAGCAACAACAACAACAAAACAAAAACAAACAACAAACAGCAACAACAAAAACAATA
>NW_026393908.1:0-264 GCF_001194135.2 Octopus bimaculoides | reverse complement strand
TATATATATATATATATACATATATATATATATTTATATATATATATACAAATTATGCCGTTGTAATCCCGAGTAACGTCGTGTATCCCTGCTAGCATTAGCTATAGATCATATCGAATAGAAATGCCTCTTACAGCGAATACTTCTTCAAGTGATTTCAAGTCTTATGCGGGAGAACAAACACACACACACACACATATATATTTTTGTACGTTTGATAGACCCTGCTATGTCAAGATGGACTTATATATTCTTCCTCTGCTC
>NW_026393907.1:0-300 GCF_001194135.2 Octopus bimaculoides | reverse complement strand
CAAAATACACTGATAATAACTACAGAAATCAACCGTCCGAAGGCAAATGGTCTAAGACAATCTCTTGGTAAGCATTCAAGTATTTGGACTCACATGGACTGAGTTGGGGCTCTCTATTGTGGTAACACATGCTGAGGAAGGTTAGGCTATCATGCCAGTCCAGAAACCAGTCCATGTGAGTCCAAATACTTGAATGTATGCTGAGAGATTTTCTTAGCCTCGTTTGCCTTTGGACAGTTGATTGCTGTAGTGATCATCAGTGTATTTTGGCGATTTAAATAAGAGTTTTGACTGTTATTT
>NW_026393906.1:0-264 GCF_001194135.2 Octopus bimaculoides | reverse complement strand
ACATGCCTGTATGTATGGATGGCCACAATTTTACTTAGCTTGACATGTCTCTCAAGCACAGTAGATCATTAGAAGTGACATAGTTCCCAATTCAGTCACATTACAAAGCATTTTGGGAAAGAATTTTGATAAATAGAATTGTGTGGAAATGTGGACAGCCATCATACATTTGTTATCTACTTAACAATAATGGTGGTATTTATGCATGTGAGGGATATGTATGTATGTATATATATGTATGTATATGTATATATATATGTATGT
>NW_026393905.1:0-236 GCF_001194135.2 Octopus bimaculoides | reverse complement strand
AGCAGCTGTCTGGCTTCCGTGCCAGTGGCATGTAAATAACACCATTTGAGTGTGATCATTACCAGCGTCGCCTTACTGGCATGTGAAAACAACATTTGAGTGAGATCATTGCCAGTGTCGCTGGACTGGCTCCTGTGCAGGTGGCATGTAAGATATACCATTTTGCGTATGATCGTTGCCAGTACTGCCTGACTGGTCTTCGTGCTGGTGGCACGTAAAAGCACCCACTACACTCT
>NW_026393904.1:0-471 GCF_001194135.2 Octopus bimaculoides | reverse complement strand
TCTTGCTATTTTGATGAAAGACAACTATCTGAAATGTCAATTTATCTCTTAGTCTTATTAAATTGGCATCGTATTATTGCTTATTGTTTTGTTTGTTTCTCTTTTTAATTTCTCCCTTATTTTGCTCATGTTCCCCTGGAAATGTATATATTTTAAATATGTCTTGGTCATTTTAGTCTTTTAAATACTTTACCATATTATTGCACTCTTTCGATTCCTCTTCAAGACCACTTACTAACATATACCTACTGCTTAGAGGAAAGTAGTAGTGGATTAAATGATAGTACAAATGATAATTAAAGTTCTTATAAATATGAATGTTAAAACCAATTCTTAGCAACCTGAATAATAATTTTAGTCTGAAGTTGCTAGTATCATAATATTGATTTCATTTTCACCAGACATACAGACATATATTTATAGAATATATACATACATATATATATATATATATATATATATATATATATA
>NW_026393903.1:0-345 GCF_001194135.2 Octopus bimaculoides | reverse complement strand
TGTGTGTGTGCGTTTGACTTGCTGAGTGCTTATTTCTAGTCAAGCCAATAGTAATCCTTATCTACTAGAACACTTGCGGCTTTGAAACCACGTTCACGTGATTCCATGTTTTTGTTGTTGTTGCTGTTGTTACTAACAGCACTATTGTGAGCGGGCAGAAACATTACAACGCTGGACAAAATGCTTAGCGAGTTTTATTCCGGATTTACCTTCTGAATTGATATTCTGCCGAGACGGTCTTTGCCTTCATACATCCGTGGTCGATAAAATAAGTAGCAACTTAGTTCTGGAGTCAATATATACGCGCAGGAGTGGCTGTGTGGTAAGTAGCTTGCTTACCAACCA
>NW_026393902.1:0-378 GCF_001194135.2 Octopus bimaculoides | reverse complement strand
GCGATCCTATGACCACGAGTCCGATGCCCTAACCACTGGGCCATTGCGCCTCCACGATACTGATATGAGAGAGAGAGAGAGAGAGAGAGAGTAAAAAGCTTGAAATATTTATATAATCCACTGAAGGCGCTCTGAAATGATTTTGATGCTTAACAGCTTTTGTCTAAAGGAAAACTTTTCCCCGCAGCAAGCCACAACAAAAATGATTGTTTTATAGGACAATGTTCCAAGCATATTTGACTAGATCTAAAGTTTGTTTGTAAAGAAGTTGGAGAGAAGAAACGCTAAACATTTGGTTTCATGCTCAGTAAATTCACTTTCCCCAGAAGCTGTGTCCTTGTGACAACACAAAAAAAGAGGTTTTTCTTTTTTTTTTTT
>NW_026393901.1:0-214 GCF_001194135.2 Octopus bimaculoides | reverse complement strand
CCTTAGACAGTTACACAATCGTAACTTTTCTTGTCTCAGCCCCTCATCGCATACTAATGCCATAGAAGGAGAGACCGAATCAGTTCCTATCCTCTGCTATCTACATCAACTAACCTCGTCACTAATGCATATCCGTCATCGACAAAGTCGTACTATTTTCATCCTTGATTCCTTTTTAATATTCTGACTCAAACATGACCAAGCTCTTGCCATT
>NW_026393900.1:0-402 GCF_001194135.2 Octopus bimaculoides | reverse complement strand
GGTATACTGGTGTATAAGTTAATCACATCAAATGAGACCATGATTGTTTCATCCTTGATTTTCTTTGGGAGGTGATTTAACATATCCAAGTCATCTCTGACACAGCTATTGATGTGTTTAAGGAAGGGTTTTAGGAGGATGTCCATAAATAGACTTAGTCTGTGTGTTTCACAGGCTGGGCCAGCTATGATGGGTCGCAGTTTTAGATCCCCCGGGTTTGGTGTATATATGTACGTTTTTGGTGATTTTTTTTTGATGGTTTCATTTATGATCTGACTTTTGTGTATTTTTGGCAGACCGTAGAAGAGGCTAGGTTTGCATTTGAAGTTTGTTAGAAGATCAATCTCCTTGCTTGTCAGTTCATTTCCATGTGTTTTAATTAGTGAGGACAGGGTTTTCATT
>NW_026393899.1:0-715 GCF_001194135.2 Octopus bimaculoides | reverse complement strand
ATATATATGTCTGTGAGTGAGTGTGTGAGTGTGTGTGTGTACAAATATATCTGTACAATGTGTGCGCTAATACTACTGAAGGTTTTTATAAGTACTTTTCATTCTATAAACACACACACTTACATAACACACACACACTCACATAACACACACACACACACTGATATATATATGTATATATAAAGAAATATATACTTACATATATATAAAGATAATTATAGACAGATTAATAGATAAATAGATAGATAGCTTGATAGATAGATAGATAGATAGATAGATAGATAGATAGATGCATACATACATACATACATACATACATACATACATACATACATACATACATACACATATAGATCGATTCGCATATATATATATATATATGTATATATATATATATATATATATGCAAATATGCCGAATGTAGAGGCAGTTTAGAGTTGTATATTATAATTTTTATAGGTTGGAGAATGTGTAGTTATGTTAGTGAGATATATATATATATATTATGTATAAATATATTTGAGAGTGTCTTCGTTTATTTGTTTATTTAGGTGTACACATATGTTGGCACAGTGTAGATCTTCCACAAATTCGACACTACGAGTTATATCACTTTGTGCATGTGTGTGGGGTTATAACTATATATACATGCATGTAAGTATATATATAAATACATATGAATATATAGATGCATATATATATATATATATATATA
>NW_026393898.1:0-658 GCF_001194135.2 Octopus bimaculoides | reverse complement strand
TATATAAATACATATATGTACATATGTATATGTATATGTGTGTATGCAGGAGTGTGAATGTATGTCTATGTATATATATATACGTATATTTTATATGCATAAATGTCTAAATAGATATGTATTATGTTACGTGTATGCATGTAAACACCTATGTCTATATGAGAATGATATTGTGTACACATATACATACACACACACACACACACACACACACATATATATATACATGTATGCGTGTGTGTGGATGTATGTATGAGTGCGTACATACACATATGTGTTCTTGTGTGTGTATGTGAATGTATGTATACATGTTTGTGTAAGTGTGTACGTATGTAGACGTTCTGAACGCGGGAGGTTTATGTCTATGTATTGTGAGAATATAGTTGCGTGTATTTTTTAATCTTTTTTCTTTTTTTTGTTTTTCTACCTATTAGAGTAACTTCCCTTTTATTCAACGGTTTTTCATAGCGTCTGTTGCTATTAATAGCCGACAAGAATTCATCGTATCTCTTCGGTCCGACATTCGATATTCCGAGTACTATAATGACAAACTTTTAATGTTTGTTCTAAATTATAACGTATATAAATAATCTTCTATTTATCTAATATCGAGGTCTCATTCTTTTGCTGTTACTTATTATTATTATTATCATTACTA
>NW_026393897.1:0-377 GCF_001194135.2 Octopus bimaculoides | reverse complement strand
GTGTGTGTGTGTGTGTGTGTGTGTGTGTGTCTGTGTGTCTGTGTGTATGCCATTCCACCATGTGATCGGCTTGAAAAGTTGTTAGGATATTAAGATGTTTTTCTAAACATAGATCAAATGGTAACCTTAAAACACAAATAAAGAATTTTATCCAGCAATGCGGTGTTGGACACTCATTCATGTTGTTCGACATCTAAGTATATATCCCGTGAGGGATCGAAACTAGATGGGGCGAAACAATTGTAGTGATTAATAAAAATTCTCGTATCTTCCATCTTCCGGCTTTTTCATTAAGCAAATGCACAATGGACACTGTGAAAGTGTACGTGCTTTACCGGTATGCTACCAGGTATAAACCATAGGATTTATTATCTAAT
>NW_026393896.1:0-208 GCF_001194135.2 Octopus bimaculoides | reverse complement strand
GTGTGTGTGTATGTGTTTGTGTGTGTCTGTGTGAGTATGTCTGTGTGTATGTCTGTGAGTATGTTTATATGTGTAGATTTATGTGTCTGTGTGTGTGTATGCATGTATGTGTTTGTGTATGTATGGATGTGCATGCTTATGTATATCTATGTGTATTCTTATATGTGTGCATGTATTTTTTGTGTGTGTATATCTATGTTTCTGTGTG
>NW_026393895.1:0-975 GCF_001194135.2 Octopus bimaculoides | reverse complement strand
ACTCTTCAGGAAGTGCCATCGACGGAACTTTCCAGGAAGAGGCTCATACTCGGATATTTCCAAGAAGCCCCACCATTGGATCTTTCCAGGAACTAGCTCATCCTCGGATCATTCCAGGAAATCACCGGAACTTTCCAGGAATAATCGGAACTTTCCAGGAAGTGGCTCATCCTCGGATCTTTCCAAGAAGAGCTCGGAACTTTCCAGGAAGTAGCTAATCCTCAGATTCTTCCAGGAAACACTCGGAACTTTTCAGGATGTAGTTCATCCTCCGATCTTTCCAATAAACCAACGCAACATTCCAGGAAATCCTCGGATATTTCGATGAAACACTCGGAACTTTCCAGGCAACAACTTATCCTCGGATCTTTCCAGTAAATCATCGGAACTTTCCAGGAAGTGGCTCATTCTCAGATATTTCCACGAAATCATCGGAACTTTCCAGAAAGTAGCTTATCCTTGGAACTTTTCAGGAAATCCACGGAACTCTCCAGGAAATTGCTCATCCTCGGAACTTTCCAGGAAGTAACCCCCTCGGAACTTTCCCGGAAGTCCGATCATGGGAACTTTCTAGGTAGTTACTCATCCTCGGATCTTTCAAATAAGCCCTTACAACTTTCCAGGATATTTCCATTAAGCCATCAGAACTTTCCAGGAAATAACTTATCCTTGGATCTCTCTAGGAAATGGCTCATCCTCGGAACTTTCCAGGAAGTGCTTCATTTAGGATCTTTCCAGGAAATCCTCGGAACTTTCCACGAAGTAGCTCATCCTCGGAATTTTTCAGGAAGTAGCTCAACCTCGGATCCTTCCAGTAAATCATTTAACTTTCCAGAAAGTGGCTCATTCTCGGAACTTTCCAGGAAGTGGTTCATCCTTGGAACTTTCCAGGAAATCCTCGGGACTTTCCAGGAATAGGCTCATATTCGGATATTTCCATGAAGCACCACCATCGGATCTTTCCAGGAAGTAGTT
>NW_026393894.1:0-545 GCF_001194135.2 Octopus bimaculoides | reverse complement strand
CTGAGAAGTGGTTCTCTTTCTCTTTCTCTCTTTATACACACACACACACATAGAAAAATGTATATGGGGAAATATATATATCCTGTTGCCTGTTGATGTTATATATACATATATGTATATATAATGTATCTTTTTTAATTTATTGATATGAACTCTAATTTATCAATGTAAATATTTTCTGTTTATAAACGTATACAGGTTTCTGGTACTTTTTAGTTATTTTTACATATTCTTTTTCACTATATTTCAATTTAGACTTTTAAGATTATTGTGTATTTATATTATTTTAGAAGCAAGGTAGAGCCTGTGACTTCTTTTGGGATCTCTGAGACTCACAGGAGGGAGTGGGGAATATATCCTCCAACTGAAGGAAACCTGGCTCAAGTGCTTGCAACAGAGTGCCGAGAAAGCATCAAAGGGCCATGTGGTGGAGTTAAATTGGGCAACAAGTTAGATCTAGTCATGTAAGCCACAGTAGGATTAGAACTCAGAACAAATAATCCAAGGTTTCTTAGAATAAATATATATATATATATATATATATA
>NW_026393893.1:0-393 GCF_001194135.2 Octopus bimaculoides | reverse complement strand
TATATATATATATATATATATATATATATATATATATACATGTATACGAGAGTGCACTGAAAATTAAAAGATAATACAGGTGGATTAGTTAATTATGATTTTATTCAATGTATTCCTCTCTCAGATATATGCGCTTAGGTTCTTTTAAGCCCTGTACAAGCACTTTGAATGTTGGACCTCCGATCAGGGCTTACAAGGCACATTTAAAGCTAGGAACTTTTCAACCCCCTCTCATACACATATGTATATATATAATATATATGCACACACGCACACACACACACACACATACACACACGCACATATACGCATAGACAGATTGATAGATATGTATATAAATGTAGGTAATATATATATATATGTATATATCATATATTTATATATATATATATA
>NW_026393892.1:0-812 GCF_001194135.2 Octopus bimaculoides | reverse complement strand
TACCTTACAAGAAGAAGGATTTTTAAGTTTAAACTTATCTCATGAGTAAGATATTGCATTTACAGACTTCGGTGCTAAGAAGATGTTCTGCTATGGTTCCTCTGTAATAGTTCAATTTTTTTTTCTTGCCTTTAACCCTCCAACGCGGAGTATAGGCCACTTATAATTGAATGCCATGTCGCATGATTTTTCGCTTCTGTACTTATACTCTGCCATGAATGTCCCCCTTTCTCTTGTTCCTTTTGTGGTGATCTACGCCACGAGTTCTTAGGCCTACCTTTCTTTCTGTATCAATCCGGATTCTACTGCAAAGCACTTTTCGCTACATTTGGTGTGTCCTTTCTAATTGTGCTATCAATCCACTTCCACTTTTTCTTAAATATTTGCTCCCTAATTCAATGCCTAGAATTTAGTACGACATGTTACTAAACTAAACCGAGTGTATACAACTTAGCTACTCAGAGTTCCAAGTCTGATGGACTAAACCGACAAAATAAAATCTTTGCTACTAATAGACCACGTTCTACCTCAGAATTCATTTGATGGTAAACATGTATATGGAAAACTCAGACATTTGTTCGTTAAATCTATGAGAAGATAATCCAGTTGATCGAACTCCTGAATCCTGGTCGTCGATAACGATGGAGGCTCATGTACTTCCTTTATTGATGAGGAGATTCTCCAAAGATAAATACTTCACATCAACAGTTAACGTTGAATTATGGGTAAAATAAACAGTTCAAGCAAATTAGATATTGACAGAAAAAAAAAATGGCCAAATTTGGACATACGGCAGTTTAACATAATAGCAG
>NW_026393891.1:125-328 GCF_001194135.2 Octopus bimaculoides | reverse complement strand
TGTTTATTGATATGTAGGTGAGTATATGTATGCATGTGTGCATCTGAATATATGTACCTATATTTTTATATATATGCATGTATGTGTGTACGTGTCTGCATGTGTGTGTATGTGTGTGTGTGTGTGTATGTGTGTATGTATGGAAACACTCAATGATGTATGGTATATCAGTGTGTAAGTGATTGTATAAGTATGAGCTAATG
>NW_026393891.1:0-115 GCF_001194135.2 Octopus bimaculoides | reverse complement strand
TGTATGGTATATCAGTGTGTAAGTGATTGTATAAGTATGAGCTAATGGATATATGTATTTTGCTGAATGGTACAGTTTGGCATGTGCAGAATAACATGTTGAAACTGAATAAATA
>NW_026393890.1:0-352 GCF_001194135.2 Octopus bimaculoides | reverse complement strand
TTTTGAATAGAATTGATTTTTGATCGATTTATTTTAATCGATTTTATTTTATTTTATTTTCCATTTGAAAATTTGGTTATGAAACACGTGTAGTCATTTTATTATTTTAATAATTATTACTTTGTATTTTATTATAGTTCTTTTTAGTGTATTTACTTATTAAATTTTTCTATATGTGACTGTGGTTGAGTTCAGGAACTGTGGTTCTTTTCTCTAAATTATATATTTATATATTATATACTGTGAAACTTAATCTAATTTTAATTTTTGATAAATTAAATTGTTTTTACCTGTAAATTTGTATTTTTATCCCTATTATTATTATTATTATTATTATTATTATTATTATTAT
>NW_026393889.1:0-347 GCF_001194135.2 Octopus bimaculoides | reverse complement strand
AACTTCCTAGTTAACCTTCTTTTGATATTGCTGCACCTCTTATGTGTCCAAAGCTTGCACTCGGTGCATCTTATAGAGTTTCTGCCTATACCTTTTCTACAGATCGAGCAGGGCCATCTACCTGTAGGGGTTTGTATTTTGTCTACCTTCCTACTTATTAGGACTTTGGTTTTAGCTAGGTTGATTCTAAGGCCCTTCGATTCTAGTCCTTGCTTCCACACCTGAAACTTCTCCTTTAATTCTGATAGTAACTCAGCAATTAGTGCAAGGTCATCAGCATATATATATATTTTTGCAGCCGATATATATGTGTGTGTGTGTGTGTGTGTGTGTGTGTGTGTGTGTGT
>NW_026393888.1:0-283 GCF_001194135.2 Octopus bimaculoides | reverse complement strand
TCCGTCGAAAATGTGCAGGAACTTAGTCCTGGTGTTACTTCTGCATCAATGAAAAAGGATTTATCTGTCTGTCCTTACGAATGTAAGCGTGTATGCATCTATCTATCTATCTATCTATCTATCTATCTATCTATCTATCTATCTATCTATCTATCTATCTATCTGTCTGTCTGTCTGTTTGTCCGTCTGTCTGTCTATCTCTCTTTCTATCTATTAATCTATCTATCTATCTATTATCTATCCATCTATCTATATATACAATATATATATATATATATATATA
>NW_026393887.1:1398-2396 GCF_001194135.2 Octopus bimaculoides | reverse complement strand
CGAAAGAAACAGTACTCAATACTATTAAGTAAAGCATTTCTATAATTTGAACGACTTAAACCAACGCCCACAGCTACTTCTATCTTCCTTTCGAGAAGAAAGGACGATGTTCTTCAGGCCTCTGTGTGTTTGTGTGTGTGTAAACACACGCAAACAAAGATATATATTTATGTATATCATATACAGAGAGAAAGGGGAGAGAAAGAGAGGGAGAGGTTTTGACCAGCACACTTCCAACTAATGGACATTTGACGTCAATGAATTCCATTTGTCTAAGAAATTCTATAGCTATTTTCAGTTAGTTTAACTATTCATGTTTAAGAAGACGTTTTTTTACGCCTACTCAAAATTTTCTACAGCCTATTGTTAAAAATTTATTCCTCAATTTATGTTATTTTCTTCAAATTCTACTCGATATGTGATGACTCATATTTCTTCATCATACGTTTCTGTCGATTCGAGCGTGTATATGGCAATCGCTGTTATATTCGTTACAGGAGAACAACTTATTTAACAAGAATATCTTTTCATAACACAGCTCATTATAACAAGGAATCCTAGAAATCCGATGTTTCGACATGGTTGTCTCTCGTCAGACAGAAGCCAGAAACCAGATGCACCCCCGGGTTAAGTTATACATAACCATTAGAATAGCGGTTTCTTTATTTGGTTTCATGGGCCCCATATGCGTATATACATGTAACATGTTTTATATAGAATTATGGGTGCAAAAACATATTGCAACGCACTTCCGGTATAAATGTGATGAAGACTAAACTTTAATGCGGCGTTACGAAAAAAAGTAGCAACAATAAGATGATAAAGGCGCAAGAGTGGCTGTGTGGTAAGTAGCTTGCTCACCAACCACATGGTCCAGAGTTCAGTCCCACTGCGTAGCACCTTGGGCAGGTGTCTTCTACTATAGCCTCGAGACGACCAAAGCCTTGTGAGTGGATTTGATAGACGAAAACTGGAAGAATCCCGTCGTATATGTGTAT
>NW_026393887.1:0-223 GCF_001194135.2 Octopus bimaculoides | reverse complement strand
ATGAATGTATGTGTATGTGCATATGTGTATCCATAACTACGTAATTATATAAATATATATATAAACACATACATTGTGTATATATGTGTTTGAGTAAGTGCGTACGTATATATAAATGTATTTGTCTATATTATATGCAAATACATATCTATACGCATACTTGCACACACACGTACGGCAATATATATATGTGTGTGTTTGTATGTGTGTGTGTATGTGTGTG
>NW_026393886.1:0-247 GCF_001194135.2 Octopus bimaculoides | reverse complement strand
TATATATATATATATACTTTATTTATAAAGCTACAAGGACATCACAAATAACTGTTACTCGGAGTTTCACGTTCCCTTGTCGGACAGATTTGATTGAAAATCAGTGAAACTCTGAGTAACAGTTTTTCTGATGTTTTTACAGCTTTATTAATAATGCATATTACTCTACCTCCGGTATTCGAGTACTATATTTTTCCACATTTTGAAATCTGATGATTACTACGAACGTATGAAAGCGCTAATTGAA
>NW_026393885.1:0-514 GCF_001194135.2 Octopus bimaculoides | reverse complement strand
TTACGATTATGTTTGTATGTGCTTGCGTGTATGCGTTTGTGTGTATGCATTTGTGTGTATATCCCTGTGGATTGGTCTTATACTTGTAAACAAACGGAATGTGTTAGTAAAGAATGAATAGCTATATAGAATAAATGCATATAAACACACTCATACACTCACATATAATATGTATATAAATATATATATTTAAATAGTCTATATATATATACATATATTATATAAAGAAATTCAATTAGGCATACATGTATATATGCCTATATACATGTATGTATGAGTTTGTATACACATCTATCTTACACACACGCACACACACATATATATATATAAATTATTGGGTGAGTAAGTATATATCATTTTATATCGATACGCATAGATATGCATATGTATACATATATAGACATAAATACGTACACGCATGTACATATATACATACACACACGCAGATATATATATATATGTAGGTATATATATATATACATATATATATATACACATATATATATACATATAT
>NW_026393884.1:0-390 GCF_001194135.2 Octopus bimaculoides | reverse complement strand
TATTTCTAGCACATTAATTGTCCACGTTAGTGGTCGACGTTATTTTTTAAGATATATATATATAGATAGATATGTATATATAAGTTGAAATATATATATGTATATATAGATACGTGTGTGTGTGTATATATATATATATATAAGAAGGAAAGAATAAATAGAGTCAAAAGGAAGAGGGAGTACAATTCGACAGCTGTTTTATGACCAATATACATGTTTCGATACAACATAGATCCACATATAAACAGGATTTAAATTTAGTATACGATGCTAATGCCGGCTATCTGGTAATTCTAAGGGTGAATGAGCTCTATTTTGTTCTCTGATACGTTCTTAACAGGATGCACCTAAACTCTATACATGTCTATGTATGTGTGCGTGTATATATAT
>NW_026393883.1:0-351 GCF_001194135.2 Octopus bimaculoides | reverse complement strand
CAGACAGACACACAGACAGACAGACACACATTCTCATTTTTATATATATACATAACTTTGCTTAATCACTGGTTGGTATTTTTCTCTAAAATGATGCATTAGTTATCAATCAAAGTCCTATATTCTTCTAAATTGTGTATTGAAAACAAACATAACAAGAATTACCGTCAACTTTGCTGGCGTCTACCTCCTCCCATTTGCTTGCGTCCACTTTATCAATCAAAGATTCCATTCTTCTACAAATGACATGGAAAAGGAAAATGTAAGTGCATTACAGTACATTTATTGGTTGCTTTTTTTTAAAAAAGAAGATAATAATAATAATAATAATAATAATAATAATAATAATAA
>NW_026393882.1:0-272 GCF_001194135.2 Octopus bimaculoides | reverse complement strand
TCTTGTTTGACATGTGTGTCTCGTATGATTCAGGTGACTGGTTTTTTCTTGTTTCCACTTGTAAATTTACGAGATGAACTTTTATATGGGTAAACAACTTCTCTGACTTCTTCTCACTTAAATGAAACTTCAAATTATTCAATCCGCTATCGTGAAAATCTTTCATACTTAAAAGCTTAAATCTGAAACAAAATAAATATATCCTGATAAAGCAACATTTAATTCAGTGATATTATGCATACGATATACATGTATAATATAAATATAATTCA
>NW_026393881.1:243-644 GCF_001194135.2 Octopus bimaculoides | reverse complement strand
CTATCTATCTATCTATCTATCTATCTATCTATCTATCTATCTACAAAAATCAAACACATGGATATTTAAATATATCAGTAATACGTATATATCAATTTCTTAAACTATATACTGTTATATATAATAATGTGTGTGCGTATGATATGACCGACTCTCCCGTCTTATATGTGTGAATACAAGTATATATGTCATACGTATACATACGTACCTCCCTCACCACACAGACACACACATATGTGTGTATATACATTTGTATTATATACATACATACCTGTATACATAGAAATATATAATGTTTGTAGTAACGACAGAAAATATATTCAATACCTGATTTAAAATATATGTAATTTACTTTTGTTTAGCTGGAATCGAATTGATAGATCTGTTTGTTATCCACAAAC
>NW_026393881.1:0-233 GCF_001194135.2 Octopus bimaculoides | reverse complement strand
TTTTGTTTAGCTGGAATCGAATTGATAGATCTGTTTGTTATCCACAAACACACACACACACACACTCACATACACACATACACATATACATATATAGATACATTAAAATATACATATAGATACCTATGTATTTTTATGTATATTTACTTAGATATATATTTAATATATTTATATCTCTCTGTCTGTCTGTCTGTCTATCTACCTACCTACCTACCTACCTATCTATCTATCTA
>NW_026393880.1:0-208 GCF_001194135.2 Octopus bimaculoides | reverse complement strand
GTTATGTCTGTGGACAATTTATTGCGAAAGCTCAGAAACGTACAATAACACCAGAGATCAAGAGAAGATTTATAAGCTATACTTGGAGATAGTCCTCTTGGGGATCAGGACAAGTTATGGGTACCACATTTTATCTGCTCAGCTTGCTCAAATGGCTTACATGACTGGTTCAATAAGAAGTCCATGCCTTTTACTATTCCAATGAAAT
>NW_026393879.1:325-647 GCF_001194135.2 Octopus bimaculoides | reverse complement strand
TATATATATATATATATATATCTTACATATATATGTATATATATATCTTACATATATTGTATATACATATTAAATTATATGATATATATATATTATACATATGTTATGTACATATACATATGTGTGTCTGTGTATGTATATCTATAACATAATAATATACATTTATGTATATACATATACGTATGCAGATATATATGTACATGTATATTATCATAGTATACATATATTGTATATATAAACGTATGTATATATGTATGTACATATAAATAGATATATATATATATATATACATATATACATACATGTATATGTATATGTATAT
>NW_026393879.1:0-315 GCF_001194135.2 Octopus bimaculoides | reverse complement strand
TATATATATATATATACATATATACATACATGTATATGTATATGTATATGTATATATGCATTAATGTATATTATCATAGTATATATGCATTAATGTATATTATCATAGTATATATATACATATGCTATATATATGTGTGTATGTATTTATATCTATAACATAATGTACCTTTATGTATATACATATATATAGACATAAATGTACATGTATATTATTATATTATACAAATATTGTATATATATGTGTATATATATATGCATGTATGTATAGATATATATATAAATATATATACATATATATATATATATATATATA
>NW_026393878.1:0-291 GCF_001194135.2 Octopus bimaculoides | reverse complement strand
CACACACACACACATATATATATATATATATATATATATATATGAGTGAATGGACCAACGAAAGAAGTGACAACCAACATTTTGGCAACAGTCACATATGATTTAAATAACTGTTTGACTCAACTCCACACGTCTTAAATTGTCTGGATATATTGGGCACATCCATCTCACATGTATGGATAATCTGTCTTAAATCTCTCTTCAAACATCTGAGGAGATGGGCGTGTCCTCTGCACCAGCGAAGCTTTAAGTTATGAAGAGCAGAATCAAACTGACATGCATAAGCATGCA
>NW_026393877.1:0-300 GCF_001194135.2 Octopus bimaculoides | reverse complement strand
TATACAGTTCCATTTCATGTAGATCTTTACCCTATCAAGCTACATTCGCAACTTATTTACAAAATACAAGGCGTACCTACACAATTGTGCCCCTCTCGACTTTGTTTCCTCATAACACTCAGAATGGATATTTTTAAATGGAATTTTCTATAAATATTTTTTCAGATGTTGTAGATTACGATTATATCGGAATTTAATGTAGAAAAAAAATAACTTGTGGGTACGCACACATACATACTGACACACCTCACAACATTGGTCGATATAATTTTCAAAATTTCAAGAATTATTTCTTATATT
>NW_026393876.1:0-448 GCF_001194135.2 Octopus bimaculoides | reverse complement strand
GTATATATATATATATATATATATATGCACCCACAGTCAAACGTGCGTGTATTTATGCAAGCATATATAAAGAAGATAAAATTGTTCATTAAACATCCTCGTCGTATGTTAAAAGTGAAAAAGAAAATCTTTTGCGAACGTTCGCTTTTGTGTTTCGGTGTTCCTCGGTGGAATTCTTTTGCCGATCTCTGCTGCTTATTGCAATCTGCTTTTTGGTGCTACCTTCGTATTTTGCCTGTCTCCAGGCTATGGTACAAATCTCTTGAGATCCTCACAATTCTCTCAACAAAATTTCGTTTCTCATTCTTTCTCTCACTCTCACTCCCACTCCATCTGTTTCTTTCTTTCTTTCTTAAGCTACGATATTCTACCCCCTTTTTTGTCGCCTGTTCCCTCTGTCCTCTTCTTCTTCTTTTTCTTCTTCTTCTTCTTCTTCTTCTTCTTCTTC
>NW_026393875.1:0-224 GCF_001194135.2 Octopus bimaculoides | reverse complement strand
ATAAAACCACATGAAAAATATAAATCCAAAACTGGAAGAAAAAAATGGAAAAAGAAGAACAAGGAAAAAAAAAGAAAGAAAAACCATTTGAGACAGAAAATTTTTTTAAATAATTCATGAGGTCGCAAATGACAACGAAATAGTTATTACATTATATTTCATCGACATAATCGTAACTCTAACCTTTACCTACAATGGCCTTAAACTCTTACGCTAATTGAAAC
>NW_026393874.1:0-229 GCF_001194135.2 Octopus bimaculoides | reverse complement strand
TACATACATACATACATACATACATACGTGTATATATATATCGATAGATATACATACGTAGTATGTATAAAATAAGTTACAATGTTCAACAGTTCTTTTTTATTTGTTTGTTCCAACATGTGAAATCTTTTGGGGACACTTGATATAAACGGGGATAGCTATATACACATAAACACATACAGATATATACTCATATACACCGGTGTCTATATGTAAATATGTGTGTATG
>NW_026393873.1:0-217 GCF_001194135.2 Octopus bimaculoides | reverse complement strand
GAGTGAGTGTGTGTGTGTGTATGTGTGTGTGTGTGTGTGTGTGTGTGTTAAACAGAGATAAGGACACCATAAGCAAGTCGACGTTATTCTATTGATATTTTCAAAACGATTCTAGCTCAGAGACTGAAAATACGATATACATATATACATATATATACACACGTACGTACACACATACATACGTACATACATACACACGTACGTACGTACATACATA
>NW_026393871.1:0-224 GCF_001194135.2 Octopus bimaculoides | reverse complement strand
GTACGGTTGTTCGTGCGTAACACGTACGTACGTTCGTTCTTTCGTTCGTTCCTTCGATCGTTCGGGCGTTCGTTCGTTCATTCGTACATACGTACGCACGTACGTTCGTTAGTTCGTACTTACGTTCGTTCGTTCGTACGTACGTTTGTTCGTTAATTCTGTCGTTCGATCTTTCGTTCGTTCTTTCGTTCCTGTGTTCGTTCGAACGTAAGTTCGTTCGTTCG
>NW_026393870.1:0-363 GCF_001194135.2 Octopus bimaculoides | reverse complement strand
TATATATATATATATATTAATACATACATACTTGTGTAAGTGTTGTGTGCATGTGTGCGTGCGCTTAATGATCATAGAATATGCACAATAGATTCTCATTGCTAACTGTCATTGTAACTGAAAGTCAAATTATTTGTTTATCAACTGGTCTGAAGTCGTAGAAGTTGAATGTGGTTCATAACAATTCCAATATGTGATGCAACAGAATGATGACATATGAAAATAATATCCGAATTATATAACAGAGCATAAATGCTCGGTTGTCTGGCTTTGGATATAATGCTTAACCGTATGAACTCATGATGTAACAGTCATTGAAAGATAGATAGATAGATAGATAGATAGATAGATAGATAGATAGAT
>NW_026393869.1:0-500 GCF_001194135.2 Octopus bimaculoides | reverse complement strand
ATATATTTGTGCACAAAGGTATATGCGTATGCATGCTTTTACATAAGTGAATGTATTTGAATTCTAATTTATTTTATACATCTTTCATATTCTCACTTGCATTTTTAAAATATTTTCGATGTTATATAAATGCATAAGTGCACACACATATATATACATAGGCAGATACACATCCAGACCTCTATACATATATTCATGTTCATATTCATATCTATACATATTATATACATATGCCCAGAAAACATGGTTGGTTACACGGAACCAACTCACGTATGCAATACTTCTATATACATTCATACCTATATTATTTGAAATGTTCAAAGTACTACAAAGGAACCCTATATACTCCGATATATTAAAAGCCTATTCTCCTCATGCATATATAGTTATATTGTTGTAAATATGCCTAACCAGAGAGACACCGACTCATACAAGCATTTAGGAATGTACTCACAAACTCACAAGCACAGACGTTCTTATTCACAGTTCATATATATATA
>NW_026393868.1:0-250 GCF_001194135.2 Octopus bimaculoides | reverse complement strand
AGACATGCAGGAAGTAAATAGTCACCTTTAATTTTCAAAATCTTTTATTTCATAGTAATTGGTTGAAGGAGAGGTTTTCTTCTAACTGCTCGTCCATAATACCCAGATATGTATCACACGTTCTTAGACTAACTTCTACCTGTTTTGCAATGTCAGAAGCCTTCGAACGGGGTTCATTTTCCACAATTCTCTTCAAACGGTGAAGCTTCCTTTCCAAGGGCCCAGGTCGGCCGGGACGAGAATCTGTTGA
>NW_026393867.1:0-402 GCF_001194135.2 Octopus bimaculoides | reverse complement strand
TTATATGTGTTTGTATATACCTATGTAAATATATGTATATATGTGTATACATGTATACACACACACACATACATTTTAATACTCCCACGCATTGTGATACACTCACGCATGTTCTTATATTAAGCAATATGTCTATTTATGTAATATAGTACAGGTATAGATACATTTTAAGTCTTCATACGTATTAATGTATGTCATTAAGTCTTTTCCACTACTCTGTTTTTCTCTCTTGCACTCTCACTCCCTTTGTTCTGTCATTATTTCTGTCTCTCTCAAACGCTCACCAGAGATCAATCGTTACCAAACACCCACCTGCTTGTGTGCGGTATGCGCACTCCTCCGCATTTTTATTTATAAATATATAGTTTTAGAGAAAAGAACCAAAGTTCATGAACTAATCCA
>NW_026393866.1:0-512 GCF_001194135.2 Octopus bimaculoides | reverse complement strand
TCTATCTATCTATCTATCTATCTATCTATCTATCTATCTATCTACAGGCACATATAGATATATATACACAGATACGGAAGGCACAAACATATCTACACAAATTAATGCTACTATTTAATCATTTGTTCTATACTCTTTTTTTCTACTTTTATTTAACCTTTTCGGCTGTGTACATTCTGGAGCACTGTCATCATCATCATTTATGTGAGTGTTTGCAGAGTGTTGCGCGCGCGTGTATACGTATGTACATGCCCATCCAAATATATATATATACACACACATATACATACATATACACGCATACATGAATGTACGTACATACATGTACATGCATACACTCGCACATACATATATATATAAATGCATACATACACACATGCATACATGTATATACACACATGCATAAATGCACACTCGTAGATACATACACATATGTACATACATACAAACATACATGCATACAAATATACATATACACACATATATATATACATACATGCATACATACATAC
>NW_026393865.1:0-378 GCF_001194135.2 Octopus bimaculoides | reverse complement strand
GATATAGTTCTTAAATTGATATAAGGGTAAATCGGAAAATTCCGTTGTTTCTTACCTACACAGTTGTCTAAATTATCTTACCTACACAATCGTCTAAATGATCGTATTTATCTGTATTTCCATTTTTTTTAATGTATGCAGAAACGTGCGTAGTCTTGAAGGTTTTCCTATTAATCCTACGTAATTCTATTTACATCTTGAGCAAGTAATTACATAGATTAAATCTTCAGGGGTAAAGGTGAGACTATTCTTTTTTATTTTAAAATATTGTCCTTGCTTAGAACGGAGAACCGCTCTTTCTCTCCAACTGAAACTTATACAACCTTTGTATCTTCCACATTTTCTAGAATTAGTTCTGTCGTTATTGTGTGAAGATTG
>NW_026393864.1:0-515 GCF_001194135.2 Octopus bimaculoides | reverse complement strand
ATATATATATATATATATATACATACATGTATATACATACATGTATATATGTATGGGAGTCACGTCCTTTAACATTCTTCAGTAAATTCATCTCCACACAGCCGCATACTTTCTGTTTTTATATAGGTGTGTGTGTGTGCGTGGTGTCTATGCGTTTGTGTGTGCTTGTGTGTGTATGTATGTGTGTGTGCATGTGTACACTATTTAATAAACGCAGTATCTTAAACGTACGTATATATACATACACACACACACATATATACATGCGTGCGTGCATACATACATACACTTATACATACATGCATACGTACATACACATATACATAATTGCATGCATACATAATACACACATCTAGATTGCCAAGCTTTTACAGTTTCGCAGAAATGGCAAACATGTATTGACAATATGGGTGCATACTTTGGCTGAATAAAACTATTCCTTCTATTTATAAAACATTAGCAAGCTTTTTTTTTCTTTTCTACAAATTTCATACTTGATGACCTAATATATATAT
>NW_026393863.1:0-296 GCF_001194135.2 Octopus bimaculoides | reverse complement strand
GATGATGATGATGATGATGTTATTGTTGTTATCAGTTGTCGGTATTAATGTTATCATCGATGCTTTTGTCGATATTATTGATAATAATCATGATGGCGATATTATTCTTGTTGATGTTGTTCTCTTTGCTGTCATCGTCTTCGTCGTCGTCGTCGTTGTCGTTGTTGGTGTTGCTGTTGTTGTTATCGTCGGTGTCTTCTGAATTATTGCTGCTTTTGTTGTTGTTTTTGATGATGATGATGATGATGATGATCTTATTATTATTATTATTATTATTATTATTATTATTATTATTA
>NW_026393862.1:0-210 GCF_001194135.2 Octopus bimaculoides | reverse complement strand
GTACATTCTGTTTTGGCTTAAATACAGGTGTTGCATTTTGTTTTACTACAATTTGTACCTTTGTTTTCATGCAGTAGCCCAGTTCATCCGAGAAAATATCTGGAAATAAATGTTATATTTTTCATTTCAATCTCTCAGCTGCATTTGAACCCTCAACCGAACCAACTATATACACACACAAAACACTTATGGGCATATTCCATAATTCGA
>NW_026393861.1:0-554 GCF_001194135.2 Octopus bimaculoides | reverse complement strand
CACTGATCCAGCATAAAAATGTGTTTTGTTGAGAATTGATCCATTTTTTTTAACAGCAAAGAGGTAAGTAATTTTTTACCTGTCTACATACATACATACACATACACGCTATTGGAAAGACGGTACTATTCAAGAAGAGTGGTCCCAGTGCGCGCACTCGCGTATTCGCGCAACCGCGCTAGCTAGTCGTGAGTAGTCGATCCTACAACTACCTAGTGCGTGTGTGCGCGTATGCAAATTAATAGATACGCGCGATGCGCATGCGCATGCATGTAAAGGCTGAATATCTATATCTATAAAGCTGAGTTTGTGAGTGTGTGTGTGTATTGCATCTATAGAAATCCACATTTTCCGCTTTTTCGTAAAAATTTTTACATCAATGGAATTTTCTCGATGTGAACTTTCCAGTGCAGTAATTAGATTTTTAAAATTCCGTTTACTTTGTGTGATTTAAGGGAGATTTGGCTGTTGTTTCTAACAGCTTTTATATTTCTTCCCTTCTATTTGGAACAGCGTTCTTACACACGCGCTCAACAGAGAGAGAAAGTGATACA
>NW_026393860.1:0-304 GCF_001194135.2 Octopus bimaculoides | reverse complement strand
GAGAGTGATTTCTGGCACCGGCTCTAAGCTATAAAATCCCCAAGCAGAACCTGGTTTTAGCACAAGCAGCACATTGTCTTAACGAAAAGACGAAGGTTAGGGGTCATCACCAACAGAGAATCTTCCGACAGGTAGGTAATACTGTTTCACTTGTTTATTTCACATCACATACACACATTTTTTTCATATATTAGGGCTTTTGGCGATCTTTCGGCTACACACATACATATGTTTATATATGCATAAATATTTTCAAAGACTTCAACTATCTATTTAGATAACGATATTTTTGAATGTGTGTGTG
>NW_026393859.1:0-510 GCF_001194135.2 Octopus bimaculoides | reverse complement strand
ATAGATAGATAGATAGATAGATAGATAGATAGATATATGGATAGATAGGTGGACTGGCAGTCAGACAGATGCCTCTACGATCACTTATATTTCAACATGAATTATAATGCTGCTCCAATATGGTTGTAAGCATAATATTTTGATGAATTGCAGTAACTACGTGAAGTCTTTACAATATACCTTGATTAGACGTGTACTTGTACTACCGAACATACCAGTAACCATCCGTCAGGATGTTAATGCACGTTTAACTAACCACTTCTTATTTCCGATCTAATATGAAACACTAACTACACAAATGAAGCCAGCGAAACCCTAAATGTACAGAGTTTTGGTTGAAAATTTCAGAGCTGAACTCATTAGTAAAATATTGTGTGCAACGTTTGTTTACTTTTTTGTTGTTTTTTTGACTCAGGTAGGATAAGTTTGAAATGAAATATACGTACGAATATATCTACTTGGTATTTTTTTCTCTCGTTTTACTTTGTATTTTTTCGGTTATTTTATGAT
>NW_026393858.1:0-222 GCF_001194135.2 Octopus bimaculoides | reverse complement strand
ACACACACACACACACACACATATATATATATATATATATATGATATAAATATGTATATATTTGTATATACATATATATGTGCTTATATATATACGCATGTATATATGTGTATATATGCATGTGTATGTATATGTATCCATATTTATTTGTGTATGTATATTTGTGTCTATGTATATATGTATATAAATGTATGTATATTTATGCATATATATATATATATA
>NW_026393857.1:0-1382 GCF_001194135.2 Octopus bimaculoides | reverse complement strand
TGGAAGTGGCAGGAAGCAATTCTATGGCCAGAATTTATCTCCACTTTTGAGTAGGTGTAACAGTTAGTGAATGAGCCACACCCCCAAATTTGTTTCTTCATAACTTACAGAAATGAATATTTTTTAATTAAATTTTCTACAAATATGATTCATATGGTGTAGATTCCGATTACAGCAGAATTTGCATTGAAAAATTCCTGTGAATGGGGAGAGGAGTTTCAGAAAATTCATTCAAGTCAACTTTGGGCAGACGTCTGGGGTAGGTCGCCCACATAAATTGGAATTTATTTGTTTTGACAGGGGTTTTTCAGATTTTTTTCACAGTGCCCCTGGAAATGATCTGGAGCATCTGAAAAATGGTTTCTTTTACCTCCCTGTCTCCAGACCAATTTTGTGGGCCCTATGCACAATAATTTTGGGGGGCTCTATGCACTTAAAAACTATAGGAGAAGCCTTTTCAGTAAAAACAAAAGTAAATATTTTCAGACAAAAAGGTATTTAAGGGAGATTTGGCTGTTGTTTTTAGCATATTCCATGATTGGTAAGGTTTAGGGATGATAAAAATCATAAATTTTCCAAAAAAATTCTTTTTAATAGCATGAGTATATGCTATTAATGAGGAGAAAATATTGAAAAACGTAGATACTTGTCAGAGTGAGAAAGAAACGAGAAAGGTGGTCATGGGATATGCTAGAAACAATAGCCAAATCTCCCTTTAGTCACACACCTTTTCATCTGAAAATATTGCTTTTTTTTTCACCGAAAAGGCTTCTCTTATAGTTTTTAAGTTTAAAGAATTCCACGCGTCCCTCCCCAAAAACCACCCTTTAAAAAAAATTTTTTTTTTTTTTACACAAACTCCCCTTATTGGCTACAGGGAATACGAATCTGCAAAAAAATTGGCAAAAATCAACATTTCTAAATTACCACCCCACACCCATTTCCTTCATTTTAAACTTTTTTCAGAATTTTTTTTTTTTTTTCAAAATACGCGGAAAAATAAGGACATCATGATTCGGACAAAAATTTCAAAACATTTCTGGGTCAAACTAAAGCGTTTGATCCAGTAACAAAATTTTAAAAATTAGTCTGAATAGGTGTAAAACAACTTGCTGGGAATGAATATGAAGAAAAAATGCGTGCTCGCGAACGGGGTGCGTGGGGATAGGGCTCGGAACAATCACATTGTGAATGTTCCTAGACGCCTCACCAGAGCCAAGAAACAAAAGAAAAATAGCGTAATAGATGTAAAACAACTTGCTCTGCAAGAATATCAAGAACACACACACACACACATACATACACACACACAAACACATATATATATATATTTATATACACACACATATATATATACATACACACACACATATATATATATA
>NW_026393856.1:0-208 GCF_001194135.2 Octopus bimaculoides | reverse complement strand
TATATATATATATATATATATATATATATATATATACGTGTATAAATATAGGTATGGATATATATTATGTTCGTATATATACATATATATGCATATGCATATAAATGCCCACACACACACACACATACATACATATACAGACATATATAAATGCATATATATTCTCTCTCTCTCTGTTTCATTCTCGCTTTATATATATATATATATA
>NW_026393855.1:0-476 GCF_001194135.2 Octopus bimaculoides | reverse complement strand
TAATAATAATAATAATAATAATAATAATAATAATAACAATAACAATGATATTGATAATATTACTAATAGCAATGATAATCATAATATCAATAGTTATAAAGTAGATTTTCTTAACCGATTATCTCACTGTAAAATCGTTACAACGGCTCATGGACTCATTTTTATTTATTCAGACGAGAATATTCTTCTAGCAATTTTCTCATCTTTTTGTGTTTACTGTGGATGTTTGACTGTGGTCTTTTTGTGTGTGAGTATGTGTGAGTATAGGTTATAGTTTCTGCAAGTATGTGAATATGTTTGATTATATGTAAGGGAGTAAACGTTTCGTGGTGTGTTTACATCAGACTAAGACTTATATTTGTGTGTACGTGTCTATACACGTGAGAGAAAGTTTTATTTATATACACAAAAACACATATTTATAATACACATATTACATGTATATATACACACACACACATATATATATATATATA
>NW_026393854.1:0-262 GCF_001194135.2 Octopus bimaculoides | reverse complement strand
ATATATATATATATATATATATATATACATGTTTGTATATATACATACACACATAGTAGGAGAAAGACCACCCTCCAGGTTGTATTCTGCTTAGGCCCTTGATAATATTTTCACATTTGATTCTCTATTCTAATGGTTTTTATGTTATTTTATGTTTGATTATTTCTTTATATTCACGTGCTTTAGCAAACATTACTTTCATTATTTTATCACAGTCATAATCTCTCTTTTTTTTAAACAAACATCACTGTAGTCCAACAAC
>NW_026393852.1:0-385 GCF_001194135.2 Octopus bimaculoides | reverse complement strand
TCAATACCCATGTTCCACCTTCGAATGAGAGCATGTATCCTTGCCCCGTATAATTCTGTTGACTGTTCTTTGAGCCACCTCTCCACTACAGTTTTTCACTTCCTCGTCACTGGAATAACGTTTGCCTCTCAAACCCTCTTTCGGGGCGGCGAAGAGATGATAGTCTGAAGGCGCTAAATCTGGTGAGTGTAAACTGTAATGAAGAAGTGGCTCAAAGAACAGTAAACTGAATTTTATGGGGCAGCGATACATGCTCTCATTCGAAGGTGGAACATTGCTATTGAGAGAAACGGAGACTATGTTGAGGAGTAGGGATGTGATCAACAGAGGACCAACTTCATTTTGACGTATGATACATGTTCCTGTGTTGGTAATTATACTTGTC
>NW_026393851.1:0-243 GCF_001194135.2 Octopus bimaculoides | reverse complement strand
TGTAAATATACAAGTGTATGTTAGTGTTTATGAGTGTTTGTAATTAGATATTGTGTATGCGTGTAAATGGACCAAACTAAATTTATGGTTATGCTTGTATATTTGATCATGTAGATTATTGTTTAATGTCAGGAGTTCATTGTACGTATATGTCTGTACTACTCAACATATATATGCTACGTAAATAACCATCAGTTTCAATATACGTGTTTATTTATCAACAACTTCATACATTTCTCGCGG
>NW_026393850.1:0-563 GCF_001194135.2 Octopus bimaculoides | reverse complement strand
CACTCTGCTAGCCAGAGTTTCAGGCTCCCGTTCGTCGAACAGTTGTGATTCAGAAATTATGGGTACGTAATCACAACTGTTCGACGAACAGAAACTCTGAGTAATAGTTCCTTTGTGATATTTTTGCAGCTTTAATTATAAAGCATATTACTCTACCTCCAGTATTCGAATACTATTTTTCCCCACTTATGTGTTTACTCTGGTATATATATATATAAATGCATGTATGTATGTATGTATGTATGTATGTACGTGTGTACGTACGTATATATATATATAAGTATGTGTGTGTGTGTGCTTGTATGTCTATATGTATGTGTGTGTGTGTGTGGATTGATGGATGGATGGATAAATAGATAAATGCATGTATCAGACATAGCTAATATTTTTCAAGAAGCGGGCCGCATGAGAAGTGACTCATTACTAGGTGAGCCGCACCAGTAAAAAATTCAAGGTAATTTTTTGTTAGATGTGACATTCAGAAAGTTCCACAGGTCACAGCATGCTCATGACTGCTGTGTATGTATATATATATATATATATATATATATATATATATATAT
>NW_026393849.1:0-255 GCF_001194135.2 Octopus bimaculoides | reverse complement strand
GAGTGTGAAAAGCTATAAGGGTACATATAAAGGGTATGCAAATTATGGAAGTGTAACCCTGAATACAAGAATTGTCTCTTTAATAATGTCCTGTTATATATTTTTTTTGTTGTTTTGTTTTGCCTTGTTCCGTGTATATATAGATATATATATATTTTTTTTATTAGCATTATTAAAGTAACATTTCCTGTACTTGATGATGATCATAATAATAATAATAATAATAATAATAATAATAATATTAATAGTAGTAAT
>NW_026393848.1:0-254 GCF_001194135.2 Octopus bimaculoides | reverse complement strand
TATATTGCAACTTATTTCATGTTAAAGTTGTCGTATTTCTGTAATTTCAAGCAATCAAATAAGATTAAAAAATAGATACGTACCAATCCCTTTTAGATATATAGCAAATTACGTCAAAACCAATTGTGTGCGCATCGGTGGTTCATTGGTAGAATGCTCGCCTGCCACGCGGGCGGCCCGGGTTCGATTCACGGCCGATGCAAATTTATTTTCTTTTTTTAATTGCATTCTTTTTAATAGCTTTTTAAAAGTTG
>NW_026393847.1:0-502 GCF_001194135.2 Octopus bimaculoides | reverse complement strand
CTATCTATCTATCTATCTATCTGTCTGTCCAGTAAGCTAGCTAGTTATCCGTCTGGCAGTCTCTTTCACACACTCACATGCACGCGCGCGCGGGCAACACTGATCTCTCTCTCTCTCTCTCTCTCTCTTTTTTTTTTTTTTTCTTTTCTGCGCTCAAACTTTTTCTTTCCAATCCGTAGCTGCATATGCTCTCCAATTACTCCCTTCTTCGCTTTCCCTCTCTCCACTCTCTCTCCTTGTATTCCTCTCACTCTCTCTCTTTCTCTCTCTCTCTCTCTTCTGTCTTTCTCTCTCTCTCTTCTGTCTTTCTCTCTCTCTCCCTCTTCTCTCTTCTCTCTTTCTCTCTCTCTCTCTCTCTCTCTCTCTCTCTCTCTCTTTATCTGTTTCATTATAACTCTCTTCATCTCAGACATAACTGAAACGAGATTTATTTCATGTGAAGTCATTTATCTATTTACAAAGTACTCAGATCAGTTTCGTGATAGCGGTGTGTGTGTGTATA
>NW_026393846.1:0-1086 GCF_001194135.2 Octopus bimaculoides | reverse complement strand
TGCTCGGGATTAAAATAGTTTATTATTGTTTTACTTGTTTCGGTATTATAACCTGATTTCATTCAGGTCTACTCAGGCCACATTTTAAAGATGAGGAATTCCAAAAGAAAAAAAAAAACGAAAAGTTTATTAAAAATTGGTAATGAAAATAAGCATGCCAAATGTTTAAACAGTCTTTGAGAAGTGACTGGAGAAACCTCGTGGATGCAGATGTGAAGGGCAAAGAATGATGGGAAAATGCTGGAAAAAAAAACACCAATCAGGTCGTTGCACAAAACTGAAACACGACCGCACTTACAATGTTTTTGATAAAATATAATGTTTTGGATATAATACGACCGCACTTACAATGTTTTGGATACAATACATAGACACACCCAACCTAATTTTGCAGAATCGGTGTTGAGACGTGAACTCATGGGTTGGGAGTGTAACTAGCAAAGGTGGCCAGCAACGTGAAGAAGTTGGATGCAGTTGGGATAAAATATTGATAAACTGACAATGACTCCAGCAACATGAAGAAGGTGGATGCAGTTGGGTTAAAAAATCAAGAAAGTTACAATGATTCCAGTGACAGGAGAGTAATAGGGTAGGTTCAAAAGTGTTATTGCAGGACTTCTTCGTAGACAACGTTTCTAGTGTTGGCCAGATTACCATAAATGAAGAGATTGTGCAGACTGCCGACATGGGAGTATCCAACGTATAGTTGACCGTGGATAAATACCTGCTGTGTCAGATTTAGGCCAACTACTTGTAACGACTATAAAGTATGCTTTGCAATGAGCATCAACAAGGCACAGGCCTTGTTGATGCTCATTGCAAAGCATACTTTTATGGGAAACTACTGTTGCATAAACTCAAATGGCACGTCAAAGGGACTAAGGCTCATGGAGGTTAAGAACTTTGTCACACCAGCAGACGGTCTGCTCAGAACGGTTGTAATCAGAATTAAGGTTCCAATTTTTTTTATGATCAGACGCATAACATTGCATAGTTCTGGTGGTTCCACGTTTCTCAGCAGCATAACAGGAACACCAACCTTCAGTCTAAGGTCATGAGGTGGAAGTCCGGGAGGTAGTTGGCTGT
>NW_026393845.1:0-533 GCF_001194135.2 Octopus bimaculoides | reverse complement strand
ACAAGATTTGAATGAAAATCAAAAAATGGGCAAATATGAAATTTGCTCGTCGCTTCCTCTCCGTAACCAAACCGATTCATTTCTCGACCGTTTTGTAACTTTCGATCAAAAATGGATTCTGTACAACAATAAAAAAAAAATGTTCTTCGCAGTGGTTGGACCAAAATGAAGCACCGAAAACCTTCCCTAAACCCGAGCTCTTCAAAGAGAAGGTTATGGTGGTGTACTGCTGGATTCATCTACTATAACTTCTTAAAACTCGGAAAAACCGTTATTGAAGAAACATATTGCCATGAAATTGCCAAAATGAACGAAAATCTGCCACTCCACCGTCCCAGACTGGTCAACAGAAGAGGGCCAATTATTCTTCATGACAATGTTCGACCACACGTTTCACTAATGACGCTCCAGAAGTCGAGGGAACTTGGCTACGAAGTTCTTCCCCATCCAGCTTATTCCCCAGACCTTTCTCCTACTGATTATCACTTTTTCAAGCACCTTGATGATTTCCTGCAGAAGAAGGAGTTCAAAAA
>NW_026393844.1:0-453 GCF_001194135.2 Octopus bimaculoides | reverse complement strand
GAGAGAGAGAGAGATAGGTCATCCTAGGCATCATCGTCATCATTCAATGTACATGTTCCATATATCCAACTCCTGCCAGCATGTAACTTGGACATCGAATGGTGATGATATATATTTATGTGTGTGTGCGTGTGTGTATATATATATATACACACACACATACATACGTATCCGGTTTCACCAGTCCTCAGTCAAATCGTCCAACCCATGCTAGCATGGAAAGCGGACGTTAAACGATGATGGTGATGATGCATAAGTACATACATGCATGTGCATAAACAATCATACACATACATATGTATAAGACTAATATGTTTGATGTCGAAATTCCAATGGAAATCTTGTTTTCCCCAATGTAGGAAGTCTCCAAAGGCAACATATGTACATGCATGTATTGCATGTGCTTATGCAGGTATGTATGTGTGTGTGTGTGTGTGTGCCTGTGCATGTGTG
>NW_026393843.1:0-351 GCF_001194135.2 Octopus bimaculoides | reverse complement strand
ATATATATATATATATATTTATGTATGTATATATAATCGTGTGTGTGTTGGTATGAGAGTGTTGTTTTCCAACAAGTCTGCACAACACACGTAGATCCAAAAGACAACCTCGTCGCACGTCGACTCAAATATGAGAACAGAAGAAAATCATATTTAGTCTACGCCTCCAACTTCGTCACTTCACTCTAACGCACCCGTATTATGAATATATACATACACATACACCCTTAGACATGGACACATGGACACATATATATTTATATATGCACGCATTCATTCATGCGCACCTATAGGTCTGTGTACGAAGTACACACAAATGCATATGTATATATATATATATATATATATATA
>NW_026393842.1:0-231 GCF_001194135.2 Octopus bimaculoides | reverse complement strand
CTTTCGGGTGGACGTCTTATGTCTAGTTCTGGAAATTATATTTTTAAATCCACAGACTACGTTGACGATGCTGCAGATATTCACTTATGTAAATTATAACAGGTGAAACCATGGTGCGTGGGTTAATCGCTTTTTTTATTTAGTATTTTTTCATTTCTCTTGCCCTTTTACAGTCTGTTGCGTCGCTAATTTTTTACTGAGAACATATTTTTTCGTGGTTAGATGATTCGG
>NW_026393841.1:0-686 GCF_001194135.2 Octopus bimaculoides | reverse complement strand
GTTTGTTATTTCTTTATTGCCCACAAGGAGCTAAACATAGAGGGGACAAAGAAGGACTATAGTAATATTTAATGCTTTTAGCTGTTTCAGACCAACCTAGATTGGAAATATGGGAGCAAGAAATCTGGATGGAGTTAACTACACTTCATAGATACGTAGTCTTAATGTACATTGGTTGATTCTTTTGTTTATTTGTTTTTATAAAAATAAAAAAAGATGAAAGAGGAATGAGTTCCAGAGGGAGTATATCTAAGGAAGGAAAGATATGTTTACAAGTGCTTAGTGCATAGTCTTGCAAGACCCAGTAAGCGTGAAGTTGAGATTAAGTTGGTTGTTTTCTCATATCTGATAACCAACCGTAATGGTCACCTGGTATTTCGTTCTCTGTATCTCTCTTTCTCTCTCTACACACTCACATACTAGTATATACGCATATTTCAACGTACGCGAAAAAGACCTAACGCGGAACCTTGTTATTTACCTGACTTGACGTCGGTCTCAGCGAACATATTATTATTTTATTTTAAAGCTTAAAAACCAATACTGAAGTGGAAAAATCAAATAAAATACGCGAAAATATGTACAAACTATTTATCTAAAACAAATAGGATCTATTTTAAAACGGGGGCGACAGTATTTTTTTAACGAAACACTTTGAAACTTGGAACACTGGTAGAATGTGTCAT
>NW_026393840.1:0-386 GCF_001194135.2 Octopus bimaculoides | reverse complement strand
ATATATATATAGAGAGAGAGAGATACCGATATATGAGTTTACAAATATGTTTGTGTGTTTTGTATATATGTACACACAGAGAATCCCATACCTGTAGACACACATATGTATGGATAATAAACTACAACGGTATAATTATATTCAGATGCGTGTTTAGATACCGTCATACTATTGCTTATGCACTTTCATAACTATATACATGTTTTTTACGTTTTTTCGCATGCAGCTTCAATTCTTTCGCACCCTCCCATCTACAACCTCCATATTAATATATGCAATATGGGAAGTACGAAGAAAGTATTGGCAATAGTGTGTCGCCTAGTGTGTGCTTAGGAGCCTCAATTTGCGTATATAAAGATATATAAATATATATATGTATATATATA
>NW_026393839.1:0-239 GCF_001194135.2 Octopus bimaculoides | reverse complement strand
TAGCTAGCTAGCTAGCTAGCTAGGTATTTTTTAATTCATTTATCTGTTTCAGTCGTTTGACTGTGGCCATGCAGAAGCACTGCCCTTTAGTAGACGAAATCAACCCCAGGACTTATTCTTTGTAAGCCTGGTACTAATTCTATCAATTTCTTTTGCTGAACCACTAGGTTACGGGGAGGTAAACAACAAAATCGGTTGTCAGGTGGTGATGACAGACAAACACAGACACAAATATATAT
>NW_026393838.1:0-650 GCF_001194135.2 Octopus bimaculoides | reverse complement strand
TACACAAATATATATATATATATACATATGTTCATCTATTCATACACAAATATATATACGTATGTATGTATATGTACATACACACTCGCATGTATATGTAAATATAATTCTAAGTATATTATTTAATATATCTACGCGGAAATAAAGCAATATATGCCAATCTATACTGTTTGTTTCAGAGATGCTATGTACATACATGCATACATACATACATACATACATACATACATACATACACACACACGTATATATATATATATATATATATATATATATATATATATATATATACAGGTATTATATATACGATGTATGATAAAATATTTAATAACTCTTCAGGTTTGGAAACATCTGATGTATTTACTACATTAACCAAAGTAGAATGATGGGCATTTTGAAAAGTATTAAGAGATGTCGAGAAACTTAATGACAGGAGAATGTTTCCTGAAACAACTCTTTCGAAAACTACATTTGTTCCACTCTTTTCTTTGGCTCATTCACTGAAGACGGGCCATATTTATTCTTCCAGGTTCGTATACTTGACAAGGCTATTTATCAAGGGATAGCTTTCTCATTATATGTTTTAACGTCAATTCGTTGACCAGAAGAATCCAAATGTCAAGTAAGAAAGTAAAAAAAAAAAAAAAAAA
>NW_026393837.1:0-260 GCF_001194135.2 Octopus bimaculoides | reverse complement strand
CCATCATCATCATCATCATCTTCACCACCACCATCACCATCATCATCATCTTCACCACCACCATCAGCATCATCATCATCATCATCCTCACCACCACCATCAGCATCGTCATACACTGTGACTTCCCTGTTTGTTGATCCGCTTTAATCGACGCAGTATTTTTTTTTTCTCGAAATTCAATGCAAGGAATTCTATAAATAAGATCAAGCCGGATCAATAAACAGAGATATTATGGGGGTGTTGTGTTACCTGTAATATTT
>NW_026393836.1:0-588 GCF_001194135.2 Octopus bimaculoides | reverse complement strand
ATATATATATATGTGTGTGTGCGTGTGTGTGTGTGTGTGCGTGCGTGTTTGCGTACCTGTGAGTCCGTGTGTCTGTGTGTGCACGTATGCCTGTGTGTCTGTGTGTAATGGGTGCTATGTGGGGTGTGCGGGTATAGGTTTGTGCTTGTAACTACTTATACCAAATATTGATACTGACACGATATCGATTCTATTATATTGTTTAATGTACACAGTATACGGTTATTACGAGCCACTAATAATTTCATACAATGGAGATGTTTTCTAGGCAGGTTTTAATAACACACAACTCCACGCACACTAACACTGACCACTTCCCGGCACTTACACCACACAATCATCTGAGCACTCACACACCATCATCCGCACATCGACACTTTACAGACGTACCCCCCCACACACACATCCACGTGTCAAAGTCACTAGCTCTGATCCACATACTCACATCTACACATTCTTTCACACACATAGGCACGCACACATTCATTTTGGGATCACCAATGCTTTAGTACCTCCCCTTCTTTCTACCTCTCCTGTCAAACGTTTCTTTCCCAACTAGTCACTATGCTTGATCGCTAAATCCACAAT
>NW_026393835.1:0-1636 GCF_001194135.2 Octopus bimaculoides | reverse complement strand
ATTAATCCTATTTCGGCCAGAGTTCTTTCATCACACTTCTGTAACCTCATCGGTGGTCCTTTGCTTTCTTCTTTCTTATGTGTGTCTCACCTTGCTAACTATCAGCCATTTTGTATTTTGTATTCCTATTGTATGTGTCTACGCATGCATATCCCCCAATGTGTCTATGTTTTTGTAAGTGCATGTGTGTGTATGGGGAGTACCTGTATTATGTATATCCTCTGTTAATACATGTTCGTTTATTTTTGTTTATATTTATTTATTTGTTCATGTGTTTATGCCTACTTTTTTTTTGTATTTAATTTAATTTTGTTAATGTATGTAGTATTTAATTCCATTTGTTTATCTATGTATTGTATTATATTTTGTTCATATTGTTATTGGTTTATGGGGAATGTATTGTCATATGTTGTGGTTTGTTAGGGGTGTGTGTTAGTGTTCCATTCCAGTTTCCTATTCAGGCTAGGTTTATCTTCTATTATGTGTGTAGCTTCTGTAATTTGTCTAAGTGCTGCGTCTCTGCTATGTGTGGATAAAATTTTGATTTTTATGTTGTTGAGTGAGCCTCCATGTTCTTGCTCAGCGTGCTGGTACAGAACTGATGAGCTCTTCCCTTCCTTAAGTTCCCTCCAATGTTCATTTGCCTGCTCCCCTATGCTCCGTGTTGTTTCGCCTACATACGTCGTTGTCTTATTACTGCATCGTCCCTCTGTACATCTTATACTATAGACCACATTTCTGGTTTTACAGTTTGTTCGTGGGCTAAATCTACATACAGTACAGTTCCTATCAGTGCAGAGGGTTCTACTGATAAGGGATTTGATAGGGTTGCCTGGCCTTTCAACAACCTTAATTCTTAGCTTAAGTTTGTCTAGGGTCCTTCTAAAGCGGTACGCCAGTTCGCCTCTAGGGGTGGTGTCGATGAACATGACGCTCTGGTATTTGTGGCTATCATACCATGAGTTGGCCTTCCCTATTTTCTTCTTAATCCTTTCAATGGTGTTCCATGATTTTCTCCTATAGAGTGGGCAAATCCCATTCCTATCATTACGTTTGATTGTTTAAAATTTCTTCATAGCTCCTTTGTATACTCTGATCCTTTCTTTATGGCTGTAACCTGAGAACTGCATGCGGTGAACGAAATGTTGTATATGTCTCTTTAATTCTGTAGGGTTGCACATGCAGGACACATTTCGCATTACTCTGACGAGGTCGGCCATCAATGTATTGAATTTGGCATTGTCCACAATAGCTGAGTTCCGGTGGATCAGGTATTTGGAGGCCATAGGTTTTGTATAGTGTGAATGGAGGATTCGGGTTTTATTATTCTCAGTTTCTAGCCAGAGTTCAGTATCTAGTACAGGTAATCTATGGTTAGGGTGTTTAGTAGGGTAGTCTATCGTAACCTTAATACTCTGGTGGATGGAGTTAGCTATTTGCTGGATGCTCTCCATAGTATTAGTTTCTATTTCTATTTCAAGAGTACTCTCTTGTGGGGGTGTCTTTACCACTACGTTGATATCATCGAGAGTACATATTCACGAGTATGGAGTTCTGTGTCAAGCGTTCCTTAAGCCTTCTGTCCGACCATACCATGAAGAGATTGGCCACATCACCGGTGATACTAACACCGATG
>NW_026393834.1:0-211 GCF_001194135.2 Octopus bimaculoides | reverse complement strand
GTAAGTGGTAAGTATGATGTAGGTGGCAGGTGTAATATAGGTGAGTGTCAGGTGTAATGCAGGTGAGTGGCATATCTATCTGTTTACCTGCATATATACATATATATTAGCATGCACACATATACCTACATTTCTTCTTCTTCTTCTTCTTAGCAACACAGATATTCTATGTGGTAGTGGTGGTGATGAAGGCAGTGGTAGTGGTGGTGGT
>NW_026393833.1:0-224 GCF_001194135.2 Octopus bimaculoides | reverse complement strand
TTGGTGCAATTTTCTTGTTCAATCTTCAATGACTAGCATTGTCAATAATACACTGCTTCATTTCTTCTATGACTCTGGCATTGATATCAAGCTTAGTCCAGGGACTTGATATAGTCACACCATCATTGTTAGGTATCCGTGCAGAGTCAGGGTGAACCATTGTGCAAGGTGTTGTACTTATAGGAAAGTGGGTTATACATCATTAGATGTATACCTGACTTTCC
>NW_026393832.1:0-623 GCF_001194135.2 Octopus bimaculoides | reverse complement strand
ATATATAGCTATATGTGTGTCTGTGTGTGTGTTTGTTCCCCACCATCGCTTGACAACCGATGCTGGTGTGTATACATCCCTGTAACCTAACGGTTCGGCAAAACGGCCCGATATAATAAGTATCAAGCTTACAAAGAATGCGTCCTGGGGTCGAATTCTCCGATTAAAGGTGGTGCTCCAGCATGGCCGCAGTGAAATGACGGAAACAAATAAAAGAGTAAAAGAGTAAAAGAGAAACAGGTTAGAGAGGATGATGTCTATATTCCAATATTACAATAACCAATAGTATGTTGCGCATGTTTATTAATATTACAATCACGAAATTAGCGTTAGCTTATCTCACTCTTTCTCGCGGAACTCCTAGAAACTTTTTGCGGAACCCTGGTTGAGTAGCTTATCAGATACTTTTGCGAGGTCAAGATGAATCGCATTGACATCTGAATGGTCAAGCAGCTGTTTCAAAACTCAGAGTGTTGTAAGAGCTGTGTGAGGTAGCTTCTTCCAGGCTGCCTGAACGGAAGCTATGCTGTGTATTGTTAAGCATATATATATAAAACATCCAAAATGACGAAGCCCCTCTGTCACGAGAACTGATTACTGTACAATGTCCCTTGAAAAGCTAA
>NW_026393831.1:0-350 GCF_001194135.2 Octopus bimaculoides | reverse complement strand
TCATCATCATCATCATCATCATCATCGAGAAACAAAAGACTGTATATGAAACTCAGTATTTGCTTGCTCTTGTTCCATTCAGACTCCAGGAAGAATGAAACGTAAAATTCTGAACTAGAGGGATTCCTATTGTAAAGGCTATACCTAATACTGCAAGGAATTTGGTGTATTTACAATCTGAATTTGACGTTCCATTCGCGATTTAAGACCTACTTTGTTTTTCAACATCCATGGTCAAATACACACTTAGACTCCTAGATAAAATGTCGCCATTTATATTTCGACGCCTTCAATTTATTATTATATATATATATGGGAGAATGTACGAAAAAACAACAACAGACGAGGAC
>NW_026393830.1:0-529 GCF_001194135.2 Octopus bimaculoides | reverse complement strand
TATATATATTATGATCATGAAATTAGCATTAGCTTATCTCATTCTTTCTCGCGGAACCTTTTTGCAGAACACTTGGGTTTTGCGGTACCCCGGTTGAGAAACGCTGGTTTAGAGCATAGAATTTTTCTTAATTACTCATTATTTGTATCTATAACTTTGCAACGGAATCTGCCTCTGGCCATTCTTGCCCAACGGCTTAAACCTATGGTCACTAACAACGTGTTGCATTAAATCCGAGTGAAACAGGGTTCATTTAACAAAATATAGCGAGGGGTCGGTTCAGGCTGTTTCGAAACGATCGTTGGGAGCAACAAAGTTGCCCGTGTATTCCATTTTCCATCTTTATCATTTGTTTTATACTCAATGTGTACTGAATAATTCCTGAGGTAGATCCAGGGACAACTGTGTAATTACCGTGTATGACGACAGATAGCCACAGAGAGTGAACGTGCTTTATCGGCGTACTAAAAGGAACATACCTAAAACACACACACACACACATACACACATACACACACACATATATATA
>NW_026393829.1:0-480 GCF_001194135.2 Octopus bimaculoides | reverse complement strand
ATGTGTGTGTGTGTGTATGTATGTATAATTTGGTATTTCTAATATATATGGCTATAAATACTTTTCACGAACACACATATACATGTGTAAGCGTACATGTGCATGTGTATATGTACAAATGTATACATATGCAAGTGTGTGTCCTTGTATGCGTATACATCTATCCATATAGCGTGTGTAAGTATTTATATCTCTGTGTTGTATAACTGTACAGGTGTCTATGTGTGCGGTTTTCTCTGTGTATATTGTTGCAATTTATCTATCACTGAATGTATGCGCACATATTATTCAAAAAGGAGAAAAATTATAATCTGAAACTAAGTCACATTTATTCCAGCGTGATATATTTCTGAATATCTCAGTATGCACCTTTTACACTTTACAAGCGCGAGAATGTTACAAGGACGCGGAATATATATATTGCTGGACATACAGACAAACGAATATGCAGAAAGACTGACCGATATATATATATATATA
>NW_026393828.1:0-241 GCF_001194135.2 Octopus bimaculoides | reverse complement strand
TAGTAGTGGTAGTAGTAACAGTAGTAGTAGCAGCAATAGTGCTGCTGGTGGTGGTAGTAATAGTGTGGGTGGTAGTTGCAGTGGTAGTAGCATCTATTGTTGTGGTGGCTGTAGATAGTGGTGATAGCGATGGTTATAGTAGTAATAGTAGCAGCAGTAGTGGTGGTGGCCATGGTAGTAGTGGTGGTGGTGGTGGTAGTAATAGTAGCAGTCATGGCAGTTGGTGGTTGGAGTAGACATG
>NW_026393827.1:0-453 GCF_001194135.2 Octopus bimaculoides | reverse complement strand
GTTTCCGTTACTTTCCGTTCGTTTCCGTTACTTTCCGTTCGTTTCCGTTAGTTTCCGTTACTTCCTGATACATTCTGTTGGTTTCCGTTAGTTTCCGTTACTTTCCGTTGGTTTCCGTTACTTTGTCTTGGTTTCCGTTAGTTTCCGTTACTTTCCGTTGGTTTCCGTTAGTTTCCGTTACTTTCCGTTAATTTCCGTTACTTTCCGTTGGTTTCCGTTAGTTTCCGTTCGTTTCCGTTACTTTCCGTTCGTTTCCGTTACTTTCCGTTGGTTTCCGTTACCTACCGTTAGTTTCCGTTAGTTTCCGTTACTTTCCGTTAGTTTTCGGTATTTTCCGTTAGTTTCCTTTACTTTCCGTTACTCTCCGTTACATTCTGTTGGTTTCCGTTAATTTCCGTTAGTATCCGTTACTTTCCGTTGGTTTCCGTTACTTTCCGTTAGTTTCCGTTACTT
>NW_026393826.1:0-757 GCF_001194135.2 Octopus bimaculoides | reverse complement strand
TATATATATATATATATATATATATATATATATTTCTATATATACAATGTGGGGGTGGGGGTGGGGGTGGAATAAGCAGAACAAAAGCGACTGAGTTTCATGTCAATGTCATGTATACATAGAATGTTGGACCAGTTTCGTTTGTGGATCTCATTGCAAGTTGATTCCCATTTTGGTTTGTTGAAATTAAAGTTGGATATGGCTTGAGACCTCCTGATGGAGTAGATATCAGCAGTTTGCTTAAGACCAAACCTAGTTAGTTCAACAATGTTGTGGTCTGAGCGTGCTGTTGGCATCACCTTCACATTATGGAAAAGGACCACATTATTTGGGAAGCAGAGGTCCAAGTTGCTTCTCCTGGTTCGCTTGAGTATCATTTGCTCCATGAGCAACTTAGTAGAGTGTTCAAGTAATGACTCTAACATGCTTTTATTCATGCAGTGACATCCCCGAGAGGATGTGGCCTTCAGGTCATTTAACATTTGGGAAGTTGAGGTTACCCAGGAGGAGTATATTAATGTGTTGACCTAGGTTTGTCAATACCTCTTCTATGTGTCTGAGGCTATCCTCAAATTTGTCATCATTTGTGATATTTGGCGGACAATATGTTGAGCATACAGCTACATCAACTTCTTTATATGTATTATTAAGGTATCGCAAACTGAGTTTGAATGTGACAACACTACATGTGGTGTGGTGTATTTGCGGATGTACATAGCAACTCCTCCGTAACTTCTTTCTCTTCTGTCTGTACAAA
>NW_026393825.1:0-364 GCF_001194135.2 Octopus bimaculoides | reverse complement strand
TATTGTAGTTATGTACTTATTAATAATATTTTTACTTAGTATCCCTATGTTCGATTTTGTCGGGCAGATAAGTCTTAAAGATGGTTGTGTGCAAAAATTCACTTAGTGATCTTTAAGAATGAATCTCGGTTCTTTTGGTATCAAGGGTTCTGTCCTATCTGTTAGGTTGTATTTTTCCATTATCTCTTTGGTTTCCATATTTGCCTTCTTAAGTGTATTTTTATTTGTTATCTTATAACTCTTCTCAATTTCTTTCTTCAGTAAATCTGGGTATTATAGTATATTATGGTATAATATTAGGTCTTAAGGCAGGGCATATCAATGTATAATTTACCAATAGCAGTTGTGATTTTTTGCTAAAGTT
>NW_026393824.1:0-303 GCF_001194135.2 Octopus bimaculoides | reverse complement strand
GAGAGAGAGAGAGAGAGAGAGAGAGAGAGAAATTATTTCGCTGGTGGGTTATGAAGTTAGGGTTAGGTTCTGTACTCCTTTTTTGGTAAGTGGGATGCTTCCGTTTTTAGTTAGGTGTGAATTTGTGTTTGAGTGTTGTCTTGATTTTCTTATTTTTAGGAAAGGGTTGCTGGAAGCGTATTCTGTTTGAAGGACAGTTTCATAGTTTGAGAACCAAGTGGCCCTTTTTTCCAGCGTGGCCCTTTTTTCACTCATCACCAGGAACTACTCACAATCACTAATTGATATAGGCTTTCAACCTGC
>NW_026393823.1:0-223 GCF_001194135.2 Octopus bimaculoides | reverse complement strand
AGATAGTGTGTTATTTTTATTCCTTCTACCTATCTACGTTGTTTAGAAAACAAAAAAGTAATTTTTTAAAAATTATTTACTTTGTTTAAAATAAATTATTTACTAATTTGCATACGCGCGCACGCGCACACATGTATTCATTTGCACACGCGCGCACGTGTATTCATTTGCGCGCGCGCGCGCTTTTCGTAGGATCGACCACTCACGACTAGCTAGCGCGGAC
>NW_026393822.1:0-318 GCF_001194135.2 Octopus bimaculoides | reverse complement strand
TTCAAAGTGTTTCGTTAAGAAAATACTGGTGCCCCCGTTTTGAACTAGCTTCCAAGGCTGCGAGCTGGCAGAATTGTTAGTACATCGGGCGAAATGCATCGCGGTGTTTCGTCTGTCGTTATGTTCTGAGTTCAAATTCCGCCGAGGTCGTCTTTGCCTTACATCCTTTCGGGGTAGATAAATAAAGTACCTGTGAAACACTAGGGTCAATGTAATCGAGTAGTCCTCTCCCACAAAATTCCAAGACCTTGTGCTTCCAGTGGAAAGAATTATTATTATCATTGTTATTATTATTATTACTATTATTATTATTATTAT
>NW_026393821.1:0-206 GCF_001194135.2 Octopus bimaculoides | reverse complement strand
AAGTCAAATTTCATGCTTATTTCTTTGGTAAATCCAAGTACTGTCTGTAGCAATGTTTCCAGCTGTTTATCGTTTATAGCGTACAGTTTTAGGTCATCCACATATAAGAGGTGGCTGATTGTTTTGCCGTAACAGTTGTATCCTCATCCAGTTCTGTTTATTATTATTATTATCATCATCATCATCATCATCATCATCATCATTAT
>NW_026393820.1:0-1646 GCF_001194135.2 Octopus bimaculoides | reverse complement strand
CAAGGACGGGTCATTCGGAGTTTTCTTTCCTCAGTCAAGTTCCAGATTATATTTGCAATTTCGGCTAGTTATACTCGAGATTGCTCCAATCTGGCCAGCCTCAAGGAAAAACTATGCTAAGAACATTAGATTCCTTGAAAGAAAGCAGCGAATGTATACGAAGACAAGGACGGGAAAAAAACGGAGAATGTTACACAAATACAAATAACAGGACATAACAACAGGCGTCTTTCGACTAAGGACGAATTAAATTAAGCTGGCGTATGTGGAAATAAAGCCTTCCAGCAGGGATACAAGATTTCACAGGCACAGGGAGGAATATAGATGTTGCACGGACGACGGCCGAACCAAGAAAGAAATATCAGACTTGGCCGAACACAGGTCACGTGGGGAGAGAAGAGAGAAGGGTAGAGGCAGAGGGACAGAAGAATCAAGGAGGGGCGAGAAAAAATGATAGGGACACAGTGAAGTGAAAAGAGGAGGGAAAGCGAGAAAGAGGAGAAGGCAAGGAAATGTGAGAGAGGAGGGACGAAAGAACGAAGAGTGGATATATATATATATATATATATATATATATATATATATATATATATATATATATATATATATATATACACACACACACATTATATTTTATTGTACTCCTATGGTATCATATGTATAAAACACATTCATTTTAATTTCTACTTTGTCTTCTATTACTGTTACAAACCTCACTGTGTTTTTCTGTCTACCAGCTTTTTCTTTTATACATAAATTTCACTTTTTTCACTGTCCTCATATTTTCTTTTTGACTTTGTGCAGCAACATACCGCTCCATGTTTCATTACGAAGGCCGTTACTGTAATGACACAATGATCGAGCTTTTCCTAAACAAAGTGAAAAAACAAAAACAGTCAAACAGCCTTCCAGCAATACTGATATCAGCCATACTATTTCTAGCATTTTTCAGCATCATATCATGGCTTGTGGGTAAGTTATCATCTATATCACTTAATTCTAACACAGAGATGTAGGAGATGGTGCTGATTCAGTAAGGTGTTCGATTAAACATTTTGTAGAATTTAGTTTTCCATCTGTCTTGTATTGAAATTATTATTGCCTTTTACCTATTGTCGTTTTTTCTTGTGGTTGGCAATGTCTCCTACCTACATACATGGTCATAAAATCGAAATCTTTCCTACCTACATACGTGAATGCTCATGCAGGTGTGTGTGTGTGTGTGTGTGTGTGTGTGTGCGCGCGAGCGTGCGAGTTGATATGCCTTCTATACAGTTCCCGTCTACCTAATTTCATTCACAAAGTAGTGGGGGCGACTCAAATGCCATAGAAAAGGATATTAGCCTAAGATGCCAACATGTATTACAGAGAGCGATGGATAGGCAGAATTATTAGAGCGTCTGAACAAAATGTCTCGTGGTATTGTGTTACGACCGTCCACATTCTGAGTTCAAATCCCGCCGAGGTCTCCTTTGCCTTTCATCGTTCCGAAGTCAATAAAATGAAGTACCAGCCAAGTATGGAGTTCGATGATATCGACTAACTCCCCTCAAAATTACTGGTCTTGTGCCTAAATTGCAAACCATTAATATGATTTACTTTTATTCTTTTATTTGTTTCAGTCATTTGACTGTGGCTATGCTGGA
>NW_026393819.1:0-479 GCF_001194135.2 Octopus bimaculoides | reverse complement strand
ATATATATATATATACACACAAACTAGAAGTGCATGCATATGTATGTATATATCGCGTACGTACGTGTATGTCAACGTACGTGTGTTGATGTCTGTATAGCTATACTACTATCATCATCATCATCGCCAACATCATCACCATTGTTATCATTATCATTATTACTATTATTATTGCTTTTGTTAGCTACAGAAGCACAACAGCGCCGTTACGCCATTGATATGTCCAAGACCACATTCTACCAATTCCATTTACTACTAAAACTCTTAACCACGCCCTGACATCTGCTTCATTTCCTCCTGTTCTTTTCCCTTAAATTCTTAACTTTCTCAATTCGCTACTCTCTGTCTTTCTTCATAGATCTTGTAGGCAAACACACAGATGCAACCATTCCATTTCCTCTCAATACTGTTGACTCGTAAGGCGGCGAGCAGACAGAAACGTTAGCACGCCGGGCGAAATGCTTAGCGGTATTTCGTCT
>NW_026393818.1:0-714 GCF_001194135.2 Octopus bimaculoides | reverse complement strand
ATCTTCTTCAACTAAATATAAACACATAACATCATATAGAACACCACTAATCTTCCTTTTAATATCACTAACCCCCATACATCATTTACACTACAAATCCAGATCTACCCTAATTGCACCAAATCCAGAACTACTTACCTCCCTTACACATAATCTTTTTACTAAGGGACTAATAGACTTGACACCGTTCAGAATTTGGTGTATACTCAAAGCAATGAATAGTATTACTACGAAACCAGTATGCTTGTAAATCTCTTTAATAACTCACAATAATGACTTTTTTTTACCTTTATTCCCACCTCAGTTCATCTAATTGTATATATATATCGTTACTTTTCATAAAAAGCCTTACCTTCTTTTTGATTTCTAATGTGCATTTTCTCTTATTTTTCTGCTTACTTTCCCCTTACATTTCCACGGGTAGTTTCTATTTTGTTTTTTTAAACATATTTCTATTATACATATATATATATATATATGTATATAATGTACTGACATGTGAAGGAAATTCAACAAAAAATGTATTCCATCTGGTAAGAGATAAATATTATTTATTTAAGGTTGCAATACATGTATTAAAGTGCTACTAATAGTTTCATATATTTAGGGAACACAAACATATTCTTCAGGCGCAAACCACATATCATAACGAACTAAAGAAACTGAATAACAGAAGAAACACGAAATAAACTGGGACAGTAAAGAAAAGAAAAT
>NW_026393817.1:0-387 GCF_001194135.2 Octopus bimaculoides | reverse complement strand
ATCCTGAGAAAAGTTTATTAGGCATCTTATGTACTGGGCCTGGAATCACAGACATACTTATGATGTCTGAGCTACAATAGTACAGTATCCATATCCTAACTTCTTAGGTTTTCCTTGTGATAATCTTACTGTTACTTATTCATTTTTCAACAATTTATGTTAGTGATTCTTGGCCCTGTACTGCATATACTTTATACAGTACGGCATTCTGTTTTTATATGTACGTACAGTACACTATACCTATAAAAAAAAATACGTACCCTATGAATTTTCGTTTAACGACGAATTTGCTTAAAGACGGGGCTGTTGGAACGTAACTCGGTCGTTAAATGAGGACGTGGTTAGAACGTCGAGCTTACGATCGTGAGGTTGTGAGTTCGAATCCCG
>NW_026393816.1:0-763 GCF_001194135.2 Octopus bimaculoides | reverse complement strand
TGATGCAATTAATCACCTTTCATCTAAATGCCCTAGAAGTTTCTCTTCTAACCTCTCTGTACGCTTGAGATACCCTACAAAATCAGAATAAGTAAGAAAAAGTAAAAGAATTCCTGATTTCAATGTTTACTCTAAATATTTCCTCTGTTTATGATCTTACACATCCAATGTTATCAAGTCGTTTATTGAGCTTAATACTAAGAGAGGTATCAAATGCTCTTAATTTGATATCAGTAGTTACTACTTTTCTACAACATCTATTCTCCTTAACAAGACATTAATTTTCGCCATGAGAAAAGCTGACCTATACAGAAATGAGGTAGATATCATCTTAGCTGCCCTCTAAACCATCATCAAATTTAGCGACAAACTGTAGACAATAAAGTGATGATAAACTAATTTTGACGCTATCATGGTGTCAAATGAACCCGCACAGGTTACTACTCCCTGTAAGTATTTACTTAGTAAACTATATCAAGGATAAACTCTCGAATATGGAGAGTGATGTCTGTCGGGATGATTCTCTCTAAACAGTACGTAAATGCAACAATGTTAATTATGAAACTTTTCAATCTGTTTTAACACTTTGGCCTATCAATCTCGTTTGAGGGTAGTTGATTTCCTGGATGTCACGGCAGATTTTGACTCTGGCCTGTATCGGCCATATCATAAATACAATCAACATCTAACGGATGTGAACCGACTTTCAAAATCTTCCTCGAAAGGTGATTTGGTCTATAGGGATTAGCGTCACCATCAGAGT
>NW_026393815.1:0-505 GCF_001194135.2 Octopus bimaculoides | reverse complement strand
TCATCTCTTCTACTTTAGGGACAAGGCCTGAAATTTTGGGGGAGGGGACTAGTCAATTTCATCGACCCCAGTGTTTTGTTGTTACTTAATTTATCGACCCCCGAAAGAATGAAAGGCAAAGCTGACCTCGGTGGAATTTGAACTCAGAACGTGGCGACAGATGAAATGCCGCTAACGCATTTTGCCCAGAGTGCTAACGATTCTGCCAGGTCACCGCCTTAATAATAATAATAATAATCTCTTCTACTTTAGGGACAAGGCCTGAAATTTTTGGGGAGGGGACTAGTCAATTTCATCGACCCCAGTGTTTCACTAGTACTTAATTTATCGATCCCCGAAAGGATGAAAGGCTAAGTCGACCTCGGCGGAATTTGAACTCAGAACGTGGCGACAGATGAAATGCCGCTAACGCATTTCTCCTGGCGTGCTGACGATTCTGCCAGCTCACCACACCTTAACAATAATAATAATAATAATAATAATGATAATAATGATAATAATAATA
>NW_026393814.1:181-381 GCF_001194135.2 Octopus bimaculoides | reverse complement strand
TATATATATATATATATATATATATATATATATATATACATGTGTATGCGAGTGTGTATATTTGTATATATGTATATATACATATATCAATATATATGTATGTATGTCTATGTATGCTTCTATGTAGTTTCCATACTATGTATATATCTATGTGTATGTATATATATATATATATATATATGCACACACATACGTATGGA
>NW_026393814.1:0-171 GCF_001194135.2 Octopus bimaculoides | reverse complement strand
ATATATATATATATATATATGCACACACATACGTATGGACACACATATATATATGTATTTATATATTCATATAAACATTTCTATATATACGTATGTTTAGAGGCATATGTAGATATATATAGTTATATTTATGAAGACATATTTATATATGCTCATGTACATATATATATA
>NW_026393813.1:0-731 GCF_001194135.2 Octopus bimaculoides | reverse complement strand
TATATATATATATATATATATATATGTATATATATATGTTTATATATACAAGTATGTTGATACAAACACGCAAAATAGAACTCAAAATCTGAGTATATGTTATATCTTTATTAATATTTAGCTGAAGTAACAGAGTGACTCAAGGTCCGAGAGTTTCGTGTGTTGGCACTTGAATATGCGTGTGTGTATGGACAGACAAATGGAGATAGTGGATATATATATATATAAACAAATAATAAATGAGTATATGCATATATACGTACAGGTATGTGCATACCTACGTCTACCTGTATATATAGGTGCATATCTGGGTACAGGACATTGCAAACAACACGTAGACAAGAAAATAATAATAACCAGAGTACAGAAAACACACAAGCCACATAGAGAACATTTTCCTTCATCAGCTACCCCCGTTTTAACACCGGCGTTTCGATATATATATATATATATATATAGTAATCCCTCGACTATCGCAGGTGTTACGTTCCAAAGACCCGACCCCCTTGATAGGTGTAGTGTATATTCCTTTTTTTATCATTTTTATAATTTGTATATATTTATTTTATTATAAATGCAAAAGAACACCACGGAGGAATCGACGTAAGCTTAAATAATAAACCGCGATATGTGAACCGCGATATGTGAACTGCGATATGTGAACCGCGATATGGTGAGAGATTTCTGTATATGTATGTATGTATGTATGTATGTATGTATGTATGTATGTA
>NW_026393812.1:0-585 GCF_001194135.2 Octopus bimaculoides | reverse complement strand
TCACATGATAGAAATAGACGCCAAATGGCTCTAAGAACTACATTGCTTACCACATTGACACGGGCTGAAAGCGAGAGTAGTGAACAAAAAAGACTTTTTTAAAGGGTTTAACCATAGATCAATTTCCAGTTTAGGGATGTAAATCCCTTTATTGTTATCAGTATGGTACAATTCAATGTACATAATTATAAACATGTGGCATTACTCATTAGTGCCCTTACTAACTATAATTATATTTATATGATTGTATATTTCGTATTAATTGTTACCTATATGGTTTTATGCTGGCTACTTTATAAAATCTTATAAAAATTTTATCCTTGATTATATCTAGTATCATCGTCAACGTTTGAAGCAGAGACTGAAAGTGAATATAAAGAGTCCGAAAAATCAAATGAAGAATCCACACAAACAAGGAGGAAATAAAGCAAAACTGGAACTGCACCCAAGTTAGTAATATCTTCCAAGCTACCAACCTTAAAAGCAGCAACAGTTTGTCGACAATTATCTCAAGATGGAATCACTGTCGAGAATTTTCCCAATCTGGTATTTACAGATCGACTATCAAAGAAGCTGTTAAACTAA
>NW_026393811.1:4219-4673 GCF_001194135.2 Octopus bimaculoides | reverse complement strand
ATTGGTGGTTATGCTAATTGTGTTCAAGGAGACGAAGTAAGGTCTAGGGTGCTGCTGCTGCTAGTGGTGGTATTGTTGTTTAGCCCTTGGTCAACCCTGAGCTAGCAAAACTATGATTATAGGATCTCCAGCCATGACCTTCCTGTCTTTTGCATGTCGTATCTAGGATTGCATTGTGCGGTTTGAGGAAGAGTTGGTTGTTATTTTTTGGAAGTCGATCGACCACATAGTGTGTGTGTCATTGGCTCGGCGATGTGATAATGTTGTTTGTGTTGTTGTTGTTGTTGGTGATGTGGTTTTTAGTAGTAGTAGCAGCAGCAACAGCAGCAGCAGCAGCAGCAGTAGTAGTAGTAGTAGTAGTAGTAGTAGTAGTAGTAGTAGTAGTAGTAGTAAAAGCAGTGGTAGTAGCTGCAGTAGTAGTGGTGGAGGAGGGGGTCGATATTGGTGGCGTATT
>NW_026393811.1:0-609 GCF_001194135.2 Octopus bimaculoides | reverse complement strand
AGACCGGGTGTTGTGAGTGTTTATTGAGCAAAATACCTAAAAGCTCCACGAGGGTCCGACAGGGGATGGTGGCGAACCCTGTTGTACCCTTTCACCACAACTTTCTCTCACTCTTTCTTCCTGTTTCTGTTGTACCTGTATTTCAAAGGGCCAGCCTTGTCACACTCTGTGTCACGCTGAATATCCCCGAGAACTACGTTAAGGGTACACGTGTCTGTGGAGTGCTCAGCCACTTGCACGTTAATTTCACGAGCAGGCTGTTCCGTTGATCGGATCAACTGGAACCCTCGTCGTCGTAAGCGACGGAGTGCCAACGACAACAAATATATGTGTGTACAACGTTTATATGTGTGATCGTGTGTATGTGTGTAAGTGTCTATGTCTATACATATCAATCTTTATATCTATTTTTAAGGCGTTCTGTGTATAAGTCCCACAACTTAGCTGTTCGACAAGTAGCCTCCATAAAATAAGTACCACTCTCAAAAATAAATACCGCTGGTAGGGGTTGGGGAGCGATATGCCCTAGCATGGCCGCATTCCGATGAGTGAAACAAGGAAACGAATAAAGCAATAACAGATTACTGTGCATATTGGACATTTTCTAAA
>NW_026393810.1:392-638 GCF_001194135.2 Octopus bimaculoides | reverse complement strand
CTTTCTTTTCTCTCATTCTCTTCCTCCTCTCTATTTCTCTCTCACTCTCATTCTCCTTTTCTTTCCTCTTGTTCGCTCTTTATTTCTCTCTTTCATTTCTTTCTTACTACTTCTTTTCTCTCATTCTCTTCCTTTTCTCTCTTTCTCTCTCACTCACATCTTCCTTTACTTTCCTGTTTCTCTCTTTCCTTTTTTCTTTCTCTTTCTTCTCTCTTATTCTCTTCCTTTTCTCTCTTTCTCTCTCAC
>NW_026393810.1:0-108 GCF_001194135.2 Octopus bimaculoides | reverse complement strand
TTATCTCATTCTCTTCCTTTTCACACTTTCTCTCTCACTCTCATTCTCCTTCTCTTTACTGTTTCGCTTTTTATTTCTCTCTTTCATTTCTTTCTTTCTCCTTCTCTT
>NW_026393809.1:0-1415 GCF_001194135.2 Octopus bimaculoides | reverse complement strand
AACGTCCGCTTTACATGCTGTCATGGGTTGGACGGTTTGACTGGGGGCTGGCAAGCCAGAGGGTTGGCAAGCCAGAGGGCTGTACCAGGCTCCAATCCAATCTGGCAAAGTTTCTATAGCTGGATGCCCTTCCTAACGCCAACCACTCCCAGAGTGTAGTGGGTGCTTTTTACATGCCACCAATATGAGGACCAGCCAGCTAGCACTGGTATTGACCACGCTCGAATGGTGCATTTTTCATGCCACCAGCATAGGGGCTAGTCAGGCAGCACTGGCAATGATCATGCCCGAATGATGCTTTTAACGTGCCACTGGCACAGGTGCCAATCAGGCTGTACTGTCATCGGCCATGACAACAATCTCACTTGCCTCAACAGGTCTTCACAAGCACAGATGATTGCCCAATGATTGAAGAGTACTCTTAAATGGGCTGGTTATGCTGTACTGGCATAGGCCACGGTTATGGTCTCAATTAAATTGCCAGGTCTTCTCAAGCACAGTATATCTCCAAAGGTCTCAGTCACTTGTCATTGCCTCAGTGAAGCCCAATGTTCGAAGGTTGTGCTTCACCACCTCATCCCAGGTATTCCTGGGTATGCCTCTTCCACAGGTTCCCACTACTGCTAGAATGTGACACTTTTTTACACAGCTGTCCTCATCCATTTGCAACACATGACCATACCAGTGCAGTCATCTCTCTTGCACGTGTGAGCATGCAGTAAATAGTAAATGAAAAAAACAAAACAAAGGACAAACAAAAGGATATTTGTCCTTATCTTGTTTGTTGTTAACACAACATTTCAGCTGATATACTCTCCAGCCTTCATCAGGTGTCTTGAGGAAATTTCGAACCTGGGTTCTCATTCCTAAGGTATTTTTCGATGTTATTATTATTATTATTATTATTATTATTATTATTATTTTTATTATTCAGATCACTGCCTGGAATCGAACTCGGAATCTTAACCACTACACCCACGGGCATATGGCGTAGTGGTTAGTAGCGCAGGCTACTAACCCCAAGATTCCATGTTCGATTCCATGCAGTACCTGAATAATAATAATAATAATAATAATAATAATAATAATAACAATAATGATAACATCGAAAAATACCTTAGGAATGAGAACCTTGGTTCGAAATTTCCCCAAGACACCTGATGAAGGGTGGAGGGTATATAAGCCGAAACGTTGTGTTAACAACAAACAAGATGAGGACAAATATCCGCCAAATGTAAATAATGTAAATAATGAAAAGTACTGGTGTTGATTTGTTCAAGCAAACCCCTTCAAGGCAATGTTCCAGCAAACCTGCAAAGCAGTGACTGAATCAAATACAAGATTTATCTCTCACACTGAATTAAGACATGTTTTAAGTGGTACATGTCATACCTTTTGTCATTACAACACAAAAA
>NW_026393808.1:0-429 GCF_001194135.2 Octopus bimaculoides | reverse complement strand
ATATATATATGTGTGTGTGTATATATATAGGAGTGTACATGGATGTGTGTATGTATATGATATTCGTGTGTGTCCTTTCTACCTCTTGTATATACTGTTATATATTGTTAATACTCTCGTTGTTATTGTTGCGATTTTAACTGACGTTATTGCTATTTTTGTTGATTTCCTTATAGTTGTTTACATCTCTAAATAGTTAACAGAGACTGGAGGTAAATTTGTGGAAAAATAATTACTTTTATTAATGAGTACGAATCGTATTTTCGGTTAGATTGATTCCACCGTAGCTTTATTGCTTATTTTTCATGTTTTCGTTGTTATTTTTGTTGCCTTTGTAGTATTTTTTATGTTGTTTTATTCTTTCGCCTGTTTTCGTTCATTTTTAGATGAAATTTTCAAGTAGAAACTCTGCTGTTAGTAATGCTCAGA
>NW_026393807.1:0-205 GCF_001194135.2 Octopus bimaculoides | reverse complement strand
GTATGAATGTATGTGTATATGTATGTGTGTATGAATGTATGTCTGTATGTATGTGTGTATGTATATGTCTGTATGTACATATCTGTATGCATATATGTATGTGTATATGTATGTGCATATGTATGTGTGTGTGTGTTTGTATATATGCATGTGTGTCTATGCATATATGTGTGTATGTATGAAAGTGTATGTGTATGTATGTGTG
>NW_026393806.1:0-405 GCF_001194135.2 Octopus bimaculoides | reverse complement strand
GCAGTTTGTGGCATATCACACCATGATCCACTTTGTCAAAAGCTTTGGCAAAATTAAGTTATATTACGTCCACATTTGAGTTGTTGAGTAATTGCCTCAACACCCAGTCATAATGTTGTAAGAGCTGGGTCAGGCAGCTCCTACCTGGTCGAAAGCCATGTTGGGTATCACTCAGCAAGTTATTTTCTTCAAGGAATGTGATTAGTTTCCCTCTGACTATTCATTCCATGACTTTGCTGATGGTGTGAAGTCAGAGAGATAGGCCTATAGTTTTTGGTATCTGCTCTGCTTCCCCCTTTATGGATTGGGTATATTATTCCCTCCTTCAGCTTGCTTGGCAGTCTGCCATTTGCGTGAAAGCTCTGGAAGAGGATCTGGAGGGGTTTTGCCAGGGCATGCTTACAC
>NW_026393805.1:0-399 GCF_001194135.2 Octopus bimaculoides | reverse complement strand
TATGACATTAAACTATATCTGGTGGTGAGACTCTGGTTTGATAGTTCTGGTGTTGTGAGGAGCATGGAGTCATCCCTTAATTAGTATTACTCCTAGGTCCTTTATGACTGGGAACGGTAGTACCTTTCAGTATCCCATTGAATAGATTTTTGTTAGGTTAGATTGAGCTCCTTAGCTGTGGTGAAAGAAAACTCCAAAATTAACACCCACTTCCAACATGCCCTAAGCTGGCATATTAAGAACAAGGCTTCAGGTCTGGAGTTCTGGGAAATGTGGAGTCACTCCTTTGTTACCATTACTCCCAGATCTGTTCAAACCCAGAATGGTAGTACCTGTTAGCATCCTGTCTATAGGTTGAATATATTTTTGTAAGGGTAGACTGTGCTCTTTTGATGTAGT
>NW_026393804.1:0-271 GCF_001194135.2 Octopus bimaculoides | reverse complement strand
TTTTATTGACCTTGGAAGTTTGAAAAGAAAAGTTGACTTCATTGGAATTTGAACTCAGAATGTTAAAAAGACCGTAACTAAATACCATAGAAAATTTCTTGCATCAGGACACATTTTAGGAGTGTTTCGTCGATTAGATTGATCCCAGTATTTGACCAAGTATGCAGCTACTTTTGATTCTCACGTGCAACCTTTTTGCTTACGTTATAGATTCCCATTGCTATTTCGCCTTACCCTAAGAAAACGATAAACAACGACGCTTATGTTTTTT
>NW_026393803.1:0-274 GCF_001194135.2 Octopus bimaculoides | reverse complement strand
TCGGCGAATTTAGTTCGATTTCGATTCCGATTTCACTTGCCTCAACAGGTTTTCGTAAGTGGAGTTTTGTGTCCAATGAAGGAAGGTATGCATAAGTGGGTTGGCTACACCCATGGCGGAGGTCTTGGATTTAGGTCTCACTTGGCTTGCCAGGTCTTCTCACGCACAGCATATTTACAAAGGTCTCGGTCAGAAGTCTTCGCCTCAGTGAGGCCCAATGTTCGATGGTTGTGCCTCACCACCTCATCCCAGGTCTTCCTGGGCCTACCTCTTC
>NW_026393802.1:0-481 GCF_001194135.2 Octopus bimaculoides | reverse complement strand
TATATATGTGAAGATGTATACATATGTATATATTAGACATGTATATATATTTTTATACAGGTGTTTATATATATATCAATATCTACATATACAACTCGTACTCGTATGCATATGCATACATACGTACTTATATATACGTTTATCTGCATGTATTATCGCCCCTGTACATGCAGGTATATATATCTTGCATACATACATATATACATTTACACATAAACACATACATACGTACATACATACACGCATACACACACATACATATACACGCATATATGCATGGATGCACATACACACGAATATAATTAGATGGTTGTGATATTCGAATATGAGTGAGGAATTAGATAGGGATTAGGAGTTAAAATGTACATTTATAAGGTTATTGGGATTACCTAAGGGGTATTGCGGAAATGTACTGAATGGTCGTTTAGGCCTTTGGATTTGTGGTAGAATTTGAATGTGTGAAAAAAGCAGTGGTTGCATG
>NW_026393801.1:0-333 GCF_001194135.2 Octopus bimaculoides | reverse complement strand
ACAGATTTTTTTCAGTCTCAGTGATGGATTGGATCTGTAGTCTTTGAAATAGCTTTCCCCTTTCTGGTTTTGAGTATCCTAATTTCTCAAATTTGATATTTAGGCAGTGTGTTACATATCTCAGGGCCCCAATAATTACAGGTACAAGCCTGAACTTGTAATCTGGATAGAGTAACTGTAGATTTCTCAATAGTTCAGTGTAGGTATTCTCTTTTTCACTGATCTTCAGTTTTATGTTAACATCCACTGGGTAGTTAATTTCCACAGCTGTACACAGTTTCTTTTCTCTATCCCAAATCATTATATCAGGTTTGTTGTGCTTACATTTTATTG
>NW_026393800.1:1516-2266 GCF_001194135.2 Octopus bimaculoides | reverse complement strand
CGCATATACATATATATGTATGTGTGTGTGTATAATTATTAAGTTTGAAAATAGAGAGATTCAATGGATATAATTAAAATTATTAATTAATTAATTATCATCGTTGCTCACAATTGTTTCATTTCACATCAAATTTAAATTACAAAACATCTTATATATAAATGGTAATTTCTGCATGTCTCTTTGTCCGACTGAGTGATACCATCTTAGTGCCTAAACCACCGAACCAATATTACTAAGTAGAATTTTAATTTTTAATTTTTATTTCTTAATTTTTAATCTTTAATGCTTAATTGTATTGCTTATTTTTTAAAGGGATGTACAATTACATATATAATAGTTTGAAAAGAAACCTGAAGATGTGTTGGAATAATTGTAAAACTGACGATTGCATGTGTTTATGTATGTATATATTTATATATGTATACGTATACAGTTGAGTATCTGTATATATATATATTGTAATCTTCAAATACTCTCACACGTGTAGTTCCTTCATATTTAATAAATTTTAATGAAGTATAATATATACCCTGCTGGTAATTTTGGGTATATCCTTTGAGTAATATTTCGTGATGTGCAACCTTATTCTATGAGTTTCCTTTCATCTGAAAGCAAACTCATTAGATTATTTTTTCTATTATCTGAAATAGAATACCTGCATATCGATTAATCCCCCAAAATTGAATTAATATTGACTTTTATCAGATACTTTGTATATTTATGAATATATATATATATATATATATA
>NW_026393800.1:0-805 GCF_001194135.2 Octopus bimaculoides | reverse complement strand
TTATCTAGTGGTGATAGCAAAGGGACAATTACTTCTAAAGAGAGGGAAGGTGTAAGCAGTATGCATGGGCATAGTATATATATATATATATATATATGATAAATATGACCACAAGGTACGATATGTAGATGCATATAATGCTGAAGAGTTGTACCTGATTGATTTGGAAATTTGTTTTCGCAAATTATTTATATATATTGTTACGCTGCACGCATACCTCCGATGCCACCACGGGTCTCACACACAAACAGTCCGCAGATTGCTGGCCCAGAGAAGCTTGCATGCGACGACGACGCTCAGGGAATCAGGAATCCACGAAGCCCGTAGAGTCACCAACGATAACAACAAAAGAAATAACACACCCAAAACGTTGCGTAGTCAAACTAATTTTATTTTGAAACAAAAACAACATTCAATAACAATAGTTCTTTGGAAAGTTCTCTTTCTTTCCTTCGTTCCTTTTTAAAATAACATATTTAACATTTAACAACAAAGTTCTTTTTTTTCTCTTCCTTTTCTTTAGAAACATTTACCAACAGAGAGTTCTTTTCTTTCTTTCCTTTCTTTTAAAAACATTTGACAACGCAAGTACACTTTCTTTAAAAATATAAACTAACATTTCCCACAACAAAGTTCATTTCCTTCAAATCTCCTACTTCGGCAAAAACTGATCAAAAGTAGTCTCCTACTACACGACCTGCCAGCCTCTACAGTTCCCTCTGTCTGCCTCTCTCACTGCATTCTCACTAACTGATTGCCTTCTCACTGACTGTCCTTTGTCCTCGTCGGCTTCTCTCACTCACTG
>NW_026393799.1:0-481 GCF_001194135.2 Octopus bimaculoides | reverse complement strand
TCATATAGAAGCACTTGTTGAAGCTGAAGGTGGCTTTATTGAATAACATTGTAGAAAAGAAGGTCTATTTTTATCGTCAGAACTTTTTTGATAAATATATATTATGTTATTATATACCTGGTGTTTTTTTTTTATAAACGTAAATCTGTCCTCAAATATCTTACACAGCCTACATATATATTTATATGCGTGTGCGTGTGTGTGATTGTGCATATACATATATACATAATATATATATAATGCGTGTGTCTTTGTATCTGTGTTTGTCTCCTATCACCGCTTGACAACCGGTGTTGGTGTACTTATGGGTCCGTAATTTAGCGATTCGTCAAAAGAGATGGAGAGAATAGGTACCAGGCTTAAAACAAAAATAAGTACAAGGGTCGATGTATCAGAACTAAAAGTTTTCAAGGCGATGCACCAGCGTAGCCGCAGTTAAATGACTGAAACAAGTAAAAGGTAAAAGATATATATATATATA
>NW_026393798.1:0-411 GCF_001194135.2 Octopus bimaculoides | reverse complement strand
ATCCTGAAATTTTGAATTCCCAAGTTTTCATTACTGCGATTGTTTTCGGCGATTTATTTTACGTGAAAACTTCATGGAAAACATAAAAAATGTAAGTATCTGTTATAGTGACTTCATTTAATAACTATCGAATAATTATGGGCATAACTACAAATGTATACCCCCACCGACTTTGTTGCCTTATAAATTCCATCTATATCTATAAAATTCACTGTCTGTGCGAATGTGTGTGTGTCCCCCCTCTATGCACGATCAAACCGCTGAATCAATCTACTAAATTTGGCATGAAGGTTTTTCATTACTCGGGGAAGGTTCGGGGAGGGTCAAATTTTGACCTTTGCCTGTATAGGGGCTGTAGTGCCCCACCACGTCTACGACTCTGCCAATTTTTTTTTTTTTTTTTTTTTTTTT
>NW_026393797.1:0-227 GCF_001194135.2 Octopus bimaculoides | reverse complement strand
TTTCTATTTCCATTTTCTTTTTCTCCCTTTTCCCCGATTCATTTCTTTTCGTTTATTTTTCCTACTTTCGATGTATTTATCAAACTCGCTTCTTGTTACTTCTACTTCTCCCTCTTCCTATTTTAATCCTTTCGCATGAAATTATTTATTGCTTCCTCTACATTTTCCCCTCTCTACCTTCTGCTCAACTCTCATATATATATATATATATATATATATATATATAT
>NW_026393796.1:0-268 GCF_001194135.2 Octopus bimaculoides | reverse complement strand
TACTACTACTACTACTACTACTACTACTACTACTACTACTACTGATGCTCATGGTAAGGTGAATTAAAATAACAGCCAAAAGAACATATTTTTGGAAAGAAGGTTACAGGCGATCGCATATACACACAGCCCAACACAGTCACAGGCAGCGAAATTCAAACATGAATTAGCTATTTTTGCCACGGGAAATGCAGACTTTTTCAGGCGAGAGATGTGTCATTCTCATGTGGTATTTATATATATATATATATTGTGATTTGAACCAATA
>NW_026393795.1:0-229 GCF_001194135.2 Octopus bimaculoides | reverse complement strand
TTGGATGAATATGTCTGTCAAAGATAACCATTATCCAGTGCTGTGTCTGCAAGAACATAATTCTTGTTGAAGATGCAATCTACTTGGTCTGAATAAATTCCATCTCAGGCATCTATCAACAAATGTGCCTTTCTGTCTGTCTTTCTGTTTGTCTGTCTGCCAATCTGCCTGTTTCTCTTTCATTCTATCTATCTATTTATCTATCTATCTATCTATCTATCTATCTATC
>NW_026393794.1:0-262 GCF_001194135.2 Octopus bimaculoides | reverse complement strand
ATATATATCATTCAAGAGGAATGTAAAAATACATTACAATGGATACATCATAAACAATTCGTAAGCACCAAATTATGTTTTTTGTGTCAATTTGTATCTACAGGAATATTTTCCTAAAGAGATGAAGGAATCTTTATGGTCCTAACTTCAAAATTGCAATGGAGAATGAACCTTTTAATTTTAAGTTTTGAATTTTATGTCATATCACCCTCCGACAGCTTTATTGTGAAGAGATAGAATATGAGTGCTTATAGTGGCTTTA
>NW_026393793.1:0-306 GCF_001194135.2 Octopus bimaculoides | reverse complement strand
AAAACTAAGACTTTTGAATATTACTCTATATAATTAATAGAACCATGTGCGCGTTTTTCACTCGTTGGGAACAGCTAGTACAAGATTCTGTGAATTATATCTCTATAGCAGTCTGTACTGAGGAGAAACAGATATTTTCGGTAAGAAAGTATTGATTTCGAAATCATAGTCTTCAGATAACCTTATATTTATTTCTATAATTCTCACTAGTCTCACCCGTATGTTTTGCTTTGCTAAATTTTTTCTTTGAGAACTTTTCGGTGATCTTCTTCTAGCACATTGGCAGTCCACTTAGTGGTCTCTTTT
>NW_026393792.1:0-296 GCF_001194135.2 Octopus bimaculoides | reverse complement strand
GATAAAATCCAGGCTACATATGTTTCATAGCTAGCAGAACCTCAGAAGTACTAATTGTCCAAACCAGGAGTAATCCGCTAGCTACTCATCAGGCTAAAGATTTCTATTCGCATACACAGCAACCCCTGCCGCTAACCGTAAGCAATAGAACAATTCTTTCAGCTAATCAAACTCCGATACGGGAAAAACTTACAACCTTCTACATTAATAAACCACTGTTGTTCCTGAAAGTTTTTTTTATGCCTTCTACGGACTGCTCGAAGCTTACTAACTTCCTACACTTTGATCCTTGGATC
>NW_026393791.1:0-150 GCF_001194135.2 Octopus bimaculoides | reverse complement strand
AACTTATGACATCTTTTGTATTAAGCAGAACTGATAATCTCTGTATGCATGCATGCATGCATGCATGTATGTATGTATGTATGTGTGTATGTATGTATTTATACATGTATGTATGTATATATGTATGTATATATCTATATATATATATAT
>NW_026393790.1:0-754 GCF_001194135.2 Octopus bimaculoides | reverse complement strand
ATATATATATATATAAATGTGTGTGTGTACACATAACAGATTGTTATCTATATGACAAACATTCCGCTTTGCTTCACCAAAATCCGCTGCACGTATCGAGATATGTACATACGTACCTACCTACCTTTCAACACATCACCATATAGACACACTCATACACGCACAAACACATATATGAACCTGTATATTCTTTTCATTGCATTTCCTCGTGAAGAAAAGACAAAATTTAGTTGTTAAGACGCCATTGTCAGCTAAGAGCGTTCTCTTTTTGGACTGCCGGACACCTCTCGGATCTTTTTCTTCTCTACAGCAGCAGATACCAAAAGAAGCAACTCTGAATTGATTAGAAAGTAAAGATTCTTGTAACTTAAATCAGTCAATACAATTTATTGATTGCGCGTATAGATTGCCGCGCCGTAACAAATATCGTTTTATCATAAGTGAGAATTTCTTTGCCTGCTCTCAGTTAAGTGAAATGGACTGTTCGACAGTCATATGACTTAATCATGGTCACAATACAGTAAATTATACTAAGGTTTGGTATCTGCTTACGGCTAGATAGACTGGACTGCTGATAGATAAGTCTCTCTGTTACAGAGTTAGTAGCGTCGGGTGAAATTGAACCCTGGACCATTCCGAAGATTACCCAGTTCTCTTTCGACTCCGAAGTTAGATATAATGTTAAGATATAAAAGACTCACGGTAACACACGCACACACACACATACACACACCTTTTCAGATATATATACATA
>NW_026393789.1:0-315 GCF_001194135.2 Octopus bimaculoides | reverse complement strand
CAGTATACAATATCGTGAGGTTGTTGATTGAAGATATTGTCTCTACCAGGCGTTTGTACTGTCTGTCAAGTCACAACAAGGACATCAAGCAGACAGTACTTTACGCAGTATGCGTGCAGTTCCAAGTAATGCTAAGTTTTGCAATACATCAAGATTGTGGGGTATTTCTAAGGTTTTCAGATGGCTTTTTTTTTTTTTCAGATTGGGTGGTACCAAGCACAGTACAAAGATCAGTGGGGACAGGCAGTCTCCTTGGAAGATGTCTCTCCTAATTTCTACTGTCCCTAAACTTCTTCCGTATGCTGTCAGGTCCGT
>NW_026393788.1:0-620 GCF_001194135.2 Octopus bimaculoides | reverse complement strand
CACACACACACACACACATATATTAAGAGAATAATGTTCTTTATATATTTATAAATGAATTCACTTAGTTCGTTTTTTCAATGTAGTTGGGGCCCTCAAACGAACACAGGCATTGTTGAAGTGAATTACCAGTATTGCGATAGATCTGGCTGAAGAAAATCGAGTGCTTTTGGCGCAAAATTCGAAATCATGATACCAGGTTAACTGGCATTCCTGCTTGCAATTTTGTAAGACAATCCTAAATTACTTAGTTTTTTTTCAACCATGTCTGTAAAAATTTAGTGTTAATTCATGTGGCTTCCGGATGTTTTTGACTCCTATTTTTAGCTAAGTTGGTACTTCTTAGTTCCCTGATGTTATATATATGTAAAGATAAAGTTTTTAGTTGAAGTCGAGGGTCACCAGTTGTAACGAGGGAAATTGATTTGTAAACAATATTATGAAATGTCGGAGTCAGCAGTTGTAACGATAAAAATTTGTTTCCTGCATTAAATTGCATGTTGTTGTCCTCAGCCCATTTATATATTGCATCTAGATCTTTCTGTAGAAGATTAGCATCAGAAGGCTCCTTCACTGCTTGTACTACTTTTGTGTCGTCGGTATAGCTAGTAATTGTGGCT
>NW_026393787.1:0-225 GCF_001194135.2 Octopus bimaculoides | reverse complement strand
ACTACTACTACTACTACTACTACTACTACTACTACTACTACTATTCATGTTTGTGTTTTTCTTTCCTGGTTACCTTCCATCTTCCTCGTTTCCATCAAATACTGCTTCTCACCATTCGTTATCTCCTCTCCCCAACACTCACCCACTGCTAACACCTACTATCTCAAGCGCACATATACATACATACATAAATACACACATACATACATACATACATACACATAC
>NW_026393785.1:0-457 GCF_001194135.2 Octopus bimaculoides | reverse complement strand
TATACAGGTATATATACATACGCATACATATACATCTAACATATATATATACATACATATAAATATGTTTTTATATATATAAACATATATATATATATATACATACATAAATTAAAATTTTATTTATTGATGTATATAATATATATGAACGTGTGTGTACGTGCGTGTGCGCGTCTGTGTGTGTGCTTGTTTAATATTAGCACAAGAAATTTACTAATCCATTTCAAAGCCCCAGAAATCTATGTGCCTTCTTTGCAAAAACAATTCAAGCGCACACACTCTCGAAGACACACACACACACACACACAGACACAAACACACACGCACGCACACACAAACACGTGCGTGCGCTCATATTTACATAGAACGATATAGATGTGTGCATATATATAGATATATATCATGGTTTACATACACACACATGCATGAATAAGGAGATAGATAGATAGATAGATAG
>NW_026393784.1:0-323 GCF_001194135.2 Octopus bimaculoides | reverse complement strand
AAGGAGGGGAGGAAGTAGAATAAAAGTGAGCAACGGGAGGTAGAGAGAGAACAACACAGTTTCTATGTGGCCTGCTTGTTTGTTGCACCTTGTTTACCATTTTGTCCTTGTTCTTTTGCCACGTCATGTACCCAGTTATGTATCTATATGTACATGTAGATGAACGTATATACATACATGTACATATATATGCATATACTCATATATTGTTTATATATATATATATATGTATATATATATATATTAAAGTTTCCTTCACCTCTTAATCACACGAGTTATTAAGAGTTATTTCCCTTGGTTTATTATATTTCGTAATCGATAAA
>NW_026393783.1:0-223 GCF_001194135.2 Octopus bimaculoides | reverse complement strand
CTCCCTGGTGGGGGGGGGGATTTTGTTGATCAGATCGACACTAGGTAGTTGAGTTTATTTTTCTTTTGAAGTCTGACACTTATTCCATCGTTAAATTTTACCGAAATGCTAGGTTATATGGACGTAAGTAAACCAATGCTGGTTGTCAAGCGGTGGATGGAGGACAAACAGAAAAATAAAACAAGCACACACACACACACACACACACACACACACACACACA
>NW_026393782.1:0-405 GCF_001194135.2 Octopus bimaculoides | reverse complement strand
GATTGCAAAGCATGTTTTCTCATGCACAACATGAAATCAATTGATATTGGAGTATGTAAACTATCTCCAAATTCCATCCTGAAGGTAGTTCTATTATTTGAAGTGTACACATATATATATCTATGTATGTCTCAGTAATAATTTTGTTGTTACTTACCCTCAAATCAACCCTGATACAGCAAACTTATCATCAAAGACATTCCAGCCTTCAGCAAATCGTCTTTTTAGGGAGAATCTAGGACATTACGTACAATGGGCGTGTGATTTGTTAGGAAACTCTTCAGCGTGTCGAACGACCAGATAGAAGCTCCTTCATTGGTATGGAACCGGAAGTTGTTCGCAAACGGCAGCGGTAATTGTCTTCAGCTGAATACACGTCATTGATTGGTTAAAATTACCTTCTCG
>NW_026393781.1:0-257 GCF_001194135.2 Octopus bimaculoides | reverse complement strand
TATAATATAAATAGTAAAATGAAATGAAGTATTGAATGTCTTATTCAATAAATGAAATATTGAGACATTATATATATATAGGAAAGATACGGAATAATTTCAGGCACGAGAATAGCTGTGTACGGTGCTTCCAGATAGAATGTTGTGGTTTTGTGACTAGATCCATTAACTAGATCCATTATGGGGTCAGCATCAACGCATGAAAGATGCTGGCACTCCGTCGCTTACAACGTCGAGGGTTCCAGTTGATCCGATCA
>NW_026393780.1:0-203 GCF_001194135.2 Octopus bimaculoides | reverse complement strand
ATGCATGTATGTATATATGTATGCATGTATGTATGTCGTGTGTAGGCATATATATATATAAGTACGTATGTATGTATGTATGGTTGAATGTAAGAATTCATCTATGTATGTATGTATGTATTATGTACGCACGTAAGTATGTATGTACATAGGCACAGGAGTGGCTGTGTGATAAGTAGCTTGTTTACCAACCACATGGTTCC
>NW_026393779.1:0-859 GCF_001194135.2 Octopus bimaculoides | reverse complement strand
TATTCCTTTCTAGCCCTCTCTCTCTCTCTCTCTTCCTCTCTCCCTCTTCTCTCTCACTCTCTCAAATGCACACATGCGAAGGTACACACACGTATTCACTACAATATAACTAGATCTTACTTTACTACATGTTCGTCAATGTTTTGTAAATATACAAACTACAGAGCTTATGTAGACAGGACAACAGATTGCAAATCAGTGAACTTCGTTAGAAATGTGAAAACTACCTACCCTGCCATCTGTTATAACTTTTTGTTGTTCTGTTTAATATATACATAGATTATGCCTCCAAAGAAGAGAGTTTGCTGGGGAAAGAAAACAACCAGTTTAAAAAGACAGCAACAGACTGCAACAATTCACCACATTCCAGAAGCTACTTTGAACACAATGCGAAATGGTGCATCAACATCTACTGCCCAATCTGATAGAATACTGGCAAAACCGTGTAGCAACAGATCACCAGCAATTGCTTCATCAGAAATTGCCGTCCTAGCTTCTGTGAAAAGGGATTACTCTGCTATATATAATCAGGGCAGTGCAAAAATTTCTTTTGCACAAGCATTAGATGGATGAAATTTAGGTACACTTAATAATGTTACACAAAACAGCCTTCAAACTTTTCCTATTAATTTCATCATCTTTTGAATTATGAACACATTTACATCATAAGGGTTTTTCCGTTGTATGGCTTTCTTTTTTAGTTGATTTTCACCTAGCAAGACTTATCGTAGATGGAGTAATAAGTCACACCTGGACAACGTCGGGCTATACTGCTGGTACATACATATATACACATATACATACATATACACATATATATCATCATCATCATCATCATCGTTTAACGTCTGCTTTCCAT
>NW_026393778.1:0-442 GCF_001194135.2 Octopus bimaculoides | reverse complement strand
ACTAGCATGGAAGGCGGACGTTAAACGATGATGATGATGATATATATATAGGTATAGTGATGCAAAAAGGAAAAATAGAGCTCAAAATATGAGTATATGTATATATTTCTTATTAATATTTAGCAGAACCAACTGAGTTTTAAATATATATATATATATATATCAGCTTTAAATAGAGCTCAAAACTGATCCGTTTTACATAGGTCAATTTCATTATTATTATTATTATTATTATTATTATTATTATTATAAAGTATTTGCAACAGATCAGTTTTGAGCTCTATTTAAAGTTGATATATATATACAAAAACTCAACTGTGAGTATTTTGCTAAGATTGTTAACAGATACTATATTTTTTAGTCAAATTTTTGGTGTAAAAAAATATATTTAAACATATATATATCATCATCATCATCATCGTTTAACGTCCACTTTCCATGC
>NW_026393777.1:0-431 GCF_001194135.2 Octopus bimaculoides | reverse complement strand
TATATATATATATGTATTGTAAGTAGCTTGCTTACCAACTACATGATTCCAGCTTCAGTCCCACTGTGTGACCCTTTGAGCAAGTTTCTTCTTCTATAGCATCTGGCCGACCTAAATTTTGTGAGTGAATTTGATAGACGGAAACTGAAAGTTTATATATGTATATACATGTGCGTGTGTGTGTGTTGGTGTGTGTTTGTGTCTGTCTGTGTGTGTGTCTGTGTTTGACCCCACAACATCGCTTCTCAACCGATGCTGGTGTGTTTACGTCCCCGAAACAGGGCAGTTCCGCAATAGAGTTCGATAGAATAAGTACTAGGCTTAAAAAGAATAAGTTCTGGGGTCGATTTCCTCGACTAAATGTGGTGCTCCAGCACAGTCGCAGTCAAATACTAGACCAAGTAATAGACTAAAAGTGTGTATATACATAT
>NW_026393776.1:0-260 GCF_001194135.2 Octopus bimaculoides | reverse complement strand
TTTCAGTTTCCATCTACTAAATCTACTCATAAGGCTTTGGTTGGCCCATGGCTATAGTAAAAGAAACTTGCCCAAGGTGCCATGCAGTAGGACTGAACCCAGAATCATGTGATTGGAAGGCAAGCTTCTTACCACACACCCGCTCCTGCACCTATAACAATAATAATAAAATTTTTGGAACTTGAAAGCATGACAAAGGAAAATATAAACAAGCAATCTATATATATAAAAATGAGAATGTGTGTCTGTCTGTCTGTCTG
>NW_026393775.1:0-211 GCF_001194135.2 Octopus bimaculoides | reverse complement strand
AGATGTTATTGATCTATGCCTAGCATATCCGCCTAGATATTACAAAAAAATAAATAAATTTTTTTTTAAATAAAAAGAAAAGAGACTATTAATATTTTATAGCAGTTAATTAACGTGTATCATTTTCAGCTCACTGCAGTCATCTAGATTTTCTGATCTTTCAAAGAATTATTATTATTACTATTATTATTATTATTATTATTATTATTAT
>NW_026393774.1:481-596 GCF_001194135.2 Octopus bimaculoides | reverse complement strand
AATAATAATAACAATAATAATAATAACAATAATAATAATAATAATGATAGTGATACAGATGATGGTAATAATAATAATGATGATGATGATGATGATAATAATAACAATAATAATA
>NW_026393774.1:361-471 GCF_001194135.2 Octopus bimaculoides | reverse complement strand
ATAATAATGATGATGATGATGATGATAATAATAACAATAATAATAATAATGATAATGATGATAATAATGATGGTGATGTTAATGATGATGATTATGATGAAGATGATGAT
>NW_026393774.1:0-351 GCF_001194135.2 Octopus bimaculoides | reverse complement strand
TGATTATGATGAAGATGATGATGATAACAACAACAACAACAATAGCAACAGCAACAACAACAACATCATCAACAACAATCCGTGATATAAGTAATAGCAGTTATAGCAAAAACACAACAAAAGATAGCCAGAACGAGTAAAACTAGAACCAGACAGAAAAAATATTTCCATTTCGCTGAGAATAAACAAACTTGTGTTGCGTCTATTACTTATAACACAGCGGATAGTTTTTGTTTTTAGCAAACTTAATGGATATTCCAAACCATAAACGAAATACTCACAGGCGTACGTGAAGGTATACACGTAACCATATAACACACATACACACATCATCCATGTATGCATATTTAA
>NW_026393773.1:0-705 GCF_001194135.2 Octopus bimaculoides | reverse complement strand
GTAAAAATCATGGCTGTATAGCTACAAATGCAACTTACACACTGCCTAGAAACTGACAAAACAACTTTTTAGTGAAAGTATGATGGTAAAAATCATATAAATGCTTTTGACAGGTAAAGGATTAAGCAAGGCACAAAATGTGTCTTATCCCAGTTTGCTTGACTGGCAAAATCATTATAGTAAATGCATCCAGCTACAAAAAGAAATGTTTTCAATAAACGTCATCTCATCTTTTCTAGCATGCAAAAATTGATTATAAAACAGTAAAAATGAAGAAAAACAAAATGCTGAGTATACCGTGAATTAAATGCTATCATTTTACTGATAGTAACTTTTCTTTTTCAGGCACTGTTGTTGCAACTTTTGAAGTGACTGGAACCAATAACCGTAAATTAATTTTAAAGGGAGATATACTGCACAATTTAAAAGTAGTAGAAAATCCTTCTTGTACTAATACTGCAACATGTACCAAGTTCAATTTGGTTACTATAAAAGAAATTGACAGAGAAAAAGTTCCGGTATGTGCAAAACTTCTTGAAATAATTTCCACATGCTGACATTAATAAATAATGAAAATGAAATAAAATGAATAAAAAACAAAACAGCATTGTTCATAAGGGCATTTTCATTTATCTTTATAAAACTTTACTTGTAATCACTCAGTTGAGAATGGGATGAGACTTAAAATTTCATTGGTTAATTGAG
>NW_026393772.1:0-267 GCF_001194135.2 Octopus bimaculoides | reverse complement strand
TCTATAGGCAAGTGTGTATATGATTATCGATAAGCTGCCGAATCTGAGACGATATTTGGTCGATAACAGATGAGAGGATGAGCTTGTTCACATGTTTCCTGTATCGGTTCATGTTTTCTATATGGTTCTTCAACGTACTCTTCTGGGGCATTTCACTATGAATATTATAGTATACCATATTACATTACATAGTATTATGTTACATTATAAGTATAATGTTAGATTAAATCATATATTGTATAGAGACAAACATATATATATATATAT
>NW_026393771.1:0-224 GCF_001194135.2 Octopus bimaculoides | reverse complement strand
AAAAAAAAAAAAAAAAATATATATGGAGTTAAACGCAGGTGTTATTCAAATTCTTTTTTTATCTATATTTTCTGTATTAATTGTAAGAAGGGAAAAATACACACATCCATTTATATGTGTGTGTGTGTAAATATATATGTATATATATATATATATATATATGTATATATACGACTACCGAATAAGTGTCAGATATTTTTACAGATAAATTCCTCTATTTACAT
>NW_026393770.1:0-472 GCF_001194135.2 Octopus bimaculoides | reverse complement strand
TTATTATTATTATTAACATCATCATTATCATTATCATCATCACCAACATCATCAACGTCATATTCATCCTCATAACACTCTTCCCTATCATCTGCATATTCAACTTTTCCTATATCATTATTTTACCATTCTATTCCATTGTTTTCCTTTTTTTAATCTTGTCTTCATTCTTACTATTTCTTCTTGTTTGTTCTTATTTCCACTTTCTTCCAGCTATTTCATTTCTGTTCGTCCGGAAGTGTGCGCGAACACGACCAGTTGTCACCGCGGCATGCATGTGTTAAATCCATTTGACTGTGAATTGCCGCTATGCAATACACAAAAACGAAATGGCAGCTGCTGACATCAAACTTCGTGAAGGTTTGCGTTGATGTCAAGCTGGCTTGATTTTGAATGTTGCACGCAAAGATGTGTAAGTCTATGCATTATGCTGTATATACATACACATATATATATATATATATATATATAT
>NW_026393769.1:0-305 GCF_001194135.2 Octopus bimaculoides | reverse complement strand
TATGCATGTATGCATGTGTATGTATATATGTAAGTGTATACACACACACATATATACACATATATATATATATACATAGATGTATAGGTGTGTATATGTATTCACTCACACTTGCACAAATTTCTATATATGTATGAGTAAATACATATCTAAGTGTATCTCTACATGCACATGTATTTTTGTATGTGTTTGCATGTATGTGTATGCATGTGTGTGTGTATATATATATACATACATATAAACACACATACACATTTGTATGTGCATACATGTCTATATATATGCATATATATATATATATATAT
>NW_026393768.1:0-316 GCF_001194135.2 Octopus bimaculoides | reverse complement strand
AGCAGGGAGACAAACGCAGACACTCAAACATACACACATATATACATACATACATACATACATGACGTCTTGTCCCTACCTTCGATACGTGGAGTAGATAAAACAGGTGACAACTGATGAAGGGAATCTTCTTTAAGTTGCCTGTCTTGTTTCTCTATTTGTTTCTTTCGTTGTTCGAAAAAAGTTCGTTTTCTATGTTTTTTTATGTTCTCGTTTCTCTTTTTGTCCACGTTTTTTATGCCCTGTACCCATATATGCATGTATATATATGTAGGTATGTACATATGTGTATGTACATATGCATATACTTATATAT
>NW_026393767.1:0-230 GCF_001194135.2 Octopus bimaculoides | reverse complement strand
AGATATTAAGGTACTAGAGTGAAACGAAAGAATATTGACAGTATAATCGATTAACAAATTGATCAATTATCTAATTGACTGGTAATAAGCCTGAAGTGCAATATAACCAGCACATGTAATTTTATTGGTAGTATGGCCCTCTGAAAATACAACAATATCATTTCCTGCTTTGTTGGAGTGTGCAAGCACCATATTTCTCTCGTTTCAGTTTGGGTATAATTTCCCCGAAT
>NW_026393766.1:0-225 GCF_001194135.2 Octopus bimaculoides | reverse complement strand
ATATATATATAGACAGATAGATAGATATTTACATATATATATACATATACACACAAGCACACACATATATATATACATACACATATATGTGTAGGTTTCTGTGTGTATCTTTACGTATATACACATGATCAATGTATGTGTGCGTGTATGTGTCTCTATGTGAATATGCGTATGTGGTGTTTTATAATATATAATCTGACTAAAAACTGCTGATGAAAAACTCAA
>NW_026393765.1:0-466 GCF_001194135.2 Octopus bimaculoides | reverse complement strand
TCCGAAACTCGGAGTTTTATCATGGCTACCGAATAAGTGTTACATATTTTCACGGATATATATTACATGTATATATATACTCTTTTATTTGTTTCAGTCATGTGACTGTGGCTATGCTGGAGCACCGCCTTTAGTCGAGCAAATCGAGCCCACTACTTATTCTTTGTAAGCCTAGAACTTATTCTATCGGTCTTTCTGCCTTCCTACCAGCATCGGTTGTCAACCGATGTTGTGGGAACAAATATACACACAAACATATACACACACACATACATATACATATATACGACAGGCTTCTTTCAGTTTCCATCTACCAAATCCACTCACAAGGCTTTGGTCAGCCCAAGGCGATAGTAGAAGGAGAGGTTGGCATGGGTGCTAGTCGTCGGATTCGGTTCAATTTCGATTTCAGATTTCAAAATTCACTTGCCTCAACAGGTCTTCGCAAGCAGGGTTTTTAGTGTCC
>NW_026393764.1:0-552 GCF_001194135.2 Octopus bimaculoides | reverse complement strand
TGTGTGTGTATATAAAAATTCATAGAGAGAGTGATAGAGAGATATTTATTTTTGTATTGGTGTCTGTAATTAGAGTGCGGCCTAGCTCGTGCACGCCTTAGTGTGTTTAACATATTTTTGTTCTAAGGATGTGGCTTTTTCTAGGATTTATTACTCCGGCCACAATGAATTTATATTAATTTATTAAAATCAGTGCTTTATGCCAGATGTGCCATGACAAATTTGTGGTCTTCTTTTCAGCATTCTTGAAGGGAAGGAAAAAGTATCATTAAAGCACCATTGTCAGAATTTACCCACTGTCATAATCATCTTTTCTACAATAGGCATAAGGCCTGGAATTTTTGGAGAAGTGAGGCTAGTCGATACATCGACCCCAGAACGCAGCTGGTACTTATTTTATCGACTTCGTGAGGATGTAAGGCAAAATCAACGATGACGGACTAAATGCGACTAAACATTTTGTCCGGCGTGCTAACGATTCTGCCAGCACACATCCTTAATTATAATAATAATAATAATAATAATAATAATAATAATGACGATGATGATGAT
>NW_026393763.1:0-247 GCF_001194135.2 Octopus bimaculoides | reverse complement strand
AATATAGTGTATAGCTTACGATGTACTGAGGGACGGTGCATAAACGTGACAGCTACCTATATTAGAGAGACTGTATGCGGCACAAGAGAGCGTATAGGTGAAATTGGCAAGAGCTCAAAGAAGGGAAAAGCAGCTCGTCAGTACTCTACCAACTTGCTCAGACAGAACATGGAGGCTCGATCAATAGCAGATGTGTGACGAAAGATTTCTGGAGGATGGTCATGAGTCAAACATAATAAAATAAGAA
>NW_026393762.1:0-227 GCF_001194135.2 Octopus bimaculoides | reverse complement strand
AGTTTATCAGGAATCAAAACAAGTGCCCACAAAACATACGCACATGAAAACAGACCTACGCGCACACACAAACACACATCTATATACATACACACGCTTGTATAGAAAATGTATGTATTTCTGATTGTATGTGTGTATGCATTTGTTAAATAGAGGAAAATAGCTATTCAGTTTCAGGCAAGGGATCTTTTTTAAAACGGGGGCCACATTTTTCATTAACGAAACAC
>NW_026393761.1:0-267 GCF_001194135.2 Octopus bimaculoides | reverse complement strand
GTGTGTGTGTGTGTGTGTGTGTGTATAAGTGTGTGTGTGTATAAGTGTGTATATGTGTATGCGTTTGTTTCATCCCTGGTATCTCTTTTGTTACTCTTGTTGTCTGCTTCAAACGTATTTTAAATCATCTTTATTACATATGACGTTAATTTCATTGACAACCTCTAGTTTTACCTTTTATTGACTGCGTTCTTTATCCTCGTTTCTCTTCTCTCTCCATTACCCTCCTTCCACTTCTCCCCTACTTCCTTCCCTTATTCTGGTCCC
>NW_026393760.1:0-263 GCF_001194135.2 Octopus bimaculoides | reverse complement strand
CGAGTACAGAAAACACACAGGTCACATAGAGAACATCTCCTTCATCAGCTTCCCCCATTCTAACACACGCGTTTCGAAGAGTAGGGCAGGACGCATCGGCAAAAGGAACTGAAATAAGTTCTAGGCTTCAAGAAAAAGAAAGTAAGTGGTGCAGTTGATTCCTGCGACTAAAATTTCTTCAATGCGGTACCCCAGCATGGCCGCAATTTAATGACTGAAAGAAATTTTTAAAAAAAGCATGTCTAGAATCAAGAAAGGGAGAC
>NW_026393759.1:1374-2214 GCF_001194135.2 Octopus bimaculoides | reverse complement strand
CCCTAGGGGTGGATGTTACTGTTGCTTTTAGCCCCAGGAGGACATCTCTTTGTGAATTTTGCTATCCTGGTAATTATTAACATATTTACCCTATCAAAGTTTTTCAACTAAGATAATATAAATATATGGTAGAGGTGCAATGGCCCAGTGGTTAAGGCAGCGGACTCGCGATCGTAGGATCGTGATTTCGATTCCCAAACCGGGTGTTTGTGAATGTTTATGGAGCAAAAACACCTAAAGTTCCACGAGGCTCCAGCAGGGGATGGGGGTGAAACCTGCTGTACTCTTTCACCACAACCTTCTCTCACTCTTTCTTCCTGTTTCTGTTGTACCTGTATTTCAAAGGACCAGCCTTGTCACACTCTGTGTCATGCAGAATCTCCCTGGGAACTACGTTAAGGGTACACGTGTCTGTGGGGTGATCAGCCACTTGCACGTTGATTTCACGAGCTGGCTGTTCTGTTGATCAGATCAACTGGAATCCTCGTCATCATAATCAAGGGAGTGCCAACAACATATATATATATATATATATATATATATATATATAACACAAATAATAAATGAGTATATGCATATATATGTACAGGTATGTGCATACTTACGTCTACCTGTATATATAGGTGCATATCTGGGTACAGGACATTGCAAACAAAACGTAAACAAAAAAATGCTAATAACCAGAGTACAGAACACACACTGGCCACATTTTCCTTCATCAGCTACCCCCATTCTAACACAGGCGTTTAGAAGAGTAGGGCAGGATGCATTGTTAAAATGGCTCCATGTGACCAGCGAGGGGTAAGGAAGAGAGAGAGTGGTAGAGGGAGAAACAAGGGG
>NW_026393759.1:0-1142 GCF_001194135.2 Octopus bimaculoides | reverse complement strand
GCAAGGTGATCAAAAAATCAAAATAAGCAACACGGATTTTAAAGATGACTGCAGTACGCACATTTCATGCTACTCCATTTATTTAAGTAATGCGAGCATTACATTTTTAACCAACAAATAGAATGCAGCAGTATTGATGTTGAGAGTTTAATTGAAGTAGATGATGGGCTCAACTCCAATGAAAATAATGGAAATCAGGGATCTAGTTCATATAATATCAATATGCCTAATGTTGGAGGAATAATTCTAACTGATAGCACATCAGGAAACGAGTTAAATAATGATGGGATAAATAATATTAGTGTAAATAATTGTAATAATAATAATAGAGATATTAGAAATAATATAGGTGTGGTTGATAACTCCACTAGGTGCAACTGCAGAAATAAGTCCCATTGTCCGTTATTAGGTAGATGTTGCACCCGTAACATAGTTTACAAATGTATTATAAGTACAATAACCGAGAATTATATTTACGTAGGATGTAGCATTAATCTGAAACAGAGAATATATAACCATAGGTCTTCTTTTAGACTAAGACATAAGGCAAATAGTACGACATTAGCAAATAAAATTTGGGAGTTAAAGGATAATGGTATTAGTTTTAGCCTTAAATGAGAAATTATAAGAAAAGCTCAACCTTATAGAAATAGTAGATATGGATGTGAATTATGTTCTATGGAAATGTATGAAATTTTTAAACTTAGAAATAATCCTAACCTAATCAATAATAGATTAGACCTTAGAGTATTGTGTGTACACTGATCTACTCGCACTTTTAAACTTTTTAAAAAGTAGTTAAAATTATCAAAATGTGGTATTTCAACTTCTACCATGTTCATCTTGGGCTACTAATTAGCACATATTTCAAATTGGAAATTGAACCTTTATAACATATATTTCTGATCTCTCACCTTAACATACAATTTTCTTGTGATAACTAAGATTTCAACTTTATTCCATGAAAGGTATTTTTACACACTACTTCTGCTACTGCAGTTCGTTCTTAATATGTATCTTAACCCTATGTAGCTTATAAGAATAGAAAGTTTTATAAGTTCTTAATGTTTTTAATGAGTTCCCAAAATTTAAATTTTATTTTATTCAATGCTTGACTCTAAAAGGATCCTTATTATTATTAC
>NW_026393758.1:117-232 GCF_001194135.2 Octopus bimaculoides | reverse complement strand
CTATCTATCTATCTATCTATCTATCTATCTATCAATCTAGCTATCTATCTCTTTATCTCTCTATATCTCTATGTATGTATGTATGTATGTATCTATCTATCTATCTATCTATCTA
>NW_026393758.1:0-107 GCF_001194135.2 Octopus bimaculoides | reverse complement strand
ATCTATCTATCTATCTATCTATCTATCTATCTATCTATCTATCAAACTAGCTAACTGCCTTGTTGTCGCCCATGCACCTGACCGCTTACTTTTCTTGACTCTCACCT
>NW_026393757.1:0-271 GCF_001194135.2 Octopus bimaculoides | reverse complement strand
ACCTTTGTAGCAGTTGACTATGGTGCTGCTACACCAGTCATTGGGTATATTTCTAAGTTTCTCTAAAGGAGAGTATGGCAGCGGTATTGGATATTAATAGTTATCGTCAAGCCATGTATATATATATATATATATTGCATATAGGATCGTGGATTGTATAAAGGATTGTGGGTAAGGTCAAAACAATGCAAAGTAAATGCAAGGTAAATCACAGGAAAACAAATATATATTCAATATTTTGGGGTTATGACCCCATATATATATACATATA
>NW_026393756.1:0-294 GCF_001194135.2 Octopus bimaculoides | reverse complement strand
TGATATCCTATTGCTTATACTATGTGCTAAGCCTCTCTTGAGGAATAGTGCGTGTTTGCTGGATGCGTTTATGTATTTTAGGTTAGTATTGGGCTTTATGTATGGTTCATGTAGTCCTGTGGCTAGATTGCAATTAGCGTCTAAGTAGTTTATGGATGTGTGTTCGTTTTCTATAGAAATGGCTAGTCCAAATCTTTTGAAGAATTTATGCAAGTTTTTCTTAATGAGCTCTAGTTTCCCATTACGAGGGATTTTTAATTACAAATAGTGCATCATCCCTGTATAATCCACCTT
>NW_026393755.1:0-237 GCF_001194135.2 Octopus bimaculoides | reverse complement strand
TGTGAATATATATGTGCATGTACATAAGTAGGTGTGAGTGTGTTTGTGTATGCGTGTGTATGTGTGTGTGTGTGCGAGTGCGTGCGCATGCACCAATATTTATCTCTAGCATTTGGTAAAGGAAGTACAATCAGTTGCATTGTGCTTCGTATATGTCTGTGTATATGTATATATGTATGTATGTATCTATGTATGTATGTATTTATGTATGTATGTTTGTATGTATGTATGCATGTA
>NW_026393754.1:0-274 GCF_001194135.2 Octopus bimaculoides | reverse complement strand
TGCATCTGTGCGTGCGTTCATGTGGGCGTATGTGTATTTTAGTATGAGTGTGTGATTCTGTGTGTGTGTGTGTGGTGCATGTACATCTAAATCCGTTCGGTCGGGTGTATTATCGTATTTTTGAATATTGTCCCATGATTGTATTTGCTTTCGTGTGCGTCTAGATTGAGCATGTGTTCCTGTGATTGTGTATGGGTGTGTATACTTGGTTGGCGTTGTGAGTGCATGAGAGTGTTTTGTGTGTGCGTATATATATATATATATATATATATAT
>NW_026393753.1:0-1991 GCF_001194135.2 Octopus bimaculoides | reverse complement strand
ATGTTGACTAGTACATTGTATGCAATTCCTCATGATTTCTATGCAAATCATTTCTCTTCCTCAATTTTCCTCACACACCACCAGATGATACACCAAAGGAATTTCTCAAGTGCTTCCTCCAGATCAACGAATGCCAAGTACAGTGGTTGACACTTAATTTTCTTGCAGTTGTTTGACTAAGAAGATACTAACAGGAAGACATTTTCTCAGAAAATCGGTGATTTCTAATTGAATCGGCTATAACTCCATCCATGACTTTCTGTAACTTATCCAGCAACTTATAACTCCATAAGTATGTCTAAGGCATCTCCTCTAGCCTTCTAACAGATAACTATAATGCTGCTGTACAAGTCATTGTGGATGATATCTTCATCTATAACCTGATTTATTATTAACATGACCGTATCCTATTCCACCACATTTCTAAAGCATCCCAGCAGTAATTCCTGATGTACAAGGGGCTATGCTTGTTTTTATATCTTTCACCCATCTATCATATATTACTGTCCACTAGGATAGCTGCTCCCTCTCTAAGGCTCATATTAGAAAGAAACCCTTCCTCCCATGCACATGCCGTTCTTCTTCATCTTCTAAGAACTGACAGGCCTCTTCCTTTCTCCTTCTATCCTTGCCAAATACACATGATTCCTAAATTCCCCTTCTAGTTACCGAATACAGCTGTTTGTTCTTCCATTTTCCAAGTTTAATCTTGCTTTTACAGTCTTATCTCAAAATTAAAATGAGATAATAAAACTAAATGAGGGTGGGTAGTAATATGAATTTGACAATAAGGTATAATAAAGTTATATCAAATAAAATACAAGATAAATTCATCATTGATTGAAACAATCATTGATAACCTGAAATTTCACATAAATACAATTACTATGGAATATGAATACCTTCATGTCTTGTTAACTGAGTCCTTTGAGAGAATGATTTACCACAGATATCACAGCAATATGGCTTCTCACCTGTATGAATACGTTTGTGCACTGTTAAGTGGCCACTTTGAGAGAATGATTTTCCATAGATTTCAGTCATATGGCTTTTCACCTGCATGATTATGTTTGTGCTTTATAAAGGTATCCCTTTCAGAGAATGATTTTCCACAGATTTTACAGCAATATGGCTTCTCACATGTATGAATGCGTTTGTGCACTGTTAATTGATGACTTACAGAATATGATTTTCCACAGACATCACATTGATATGGCTTCTCACCTGTATGAGTACGTTTGTGTTCTGTTACGTGATGACTTCTAAAGAATGATTTTCCACAGGTGTCACAGTGATATGGCTTCTCTCCCGTATGACTTCGTATGTGATTACTTAATTCAGTACTTTGTGAGAATGATTTACCGCAGACGTTACAGTTATGTGGCTTTTCACCTGTATGAATACGTTTATGTGCTGTTACGTGATTACTTCTAGAGAATGATTTTCCACAGATGTCACAATCATATGGCTTCTCACCTGTATGAATACGTTTGTGCTTTGTCAAGCTACCATTTTGAGAGAATGATTTACCACAGATTTCACAGCAATATGGCTTCTCACCTGTATGAATGCGTTTGTGCTTTATCAAGCTACCATTTTGAAGAAACGATTTACCACAGATATCGCAGCAGTATGGCTTTTCAACTGTATGAATACGTTTGTGTTTTGTTAAGTGACCACTTCCAGAGAATGATTTTCCACAGATATCACAGTGGTATGGCTTCTCTCCTGTATGACTTTGTTTGTGTTTTCTCAATTCACCAGTCTGACAGAATGATTGACTACAGTCAGATGATGTTTTATGTTTCTCTTTATTGATATCTCTAGAAAATTCAATACTTCTAAACTGTGACTTAGATGGAAACTTATTCTCATATAATTCATTTGCCATCATGTTTCTTCCTTCACCACAATTTCCAGGTGTTTATCTTCTTCACGTTCATATATTTTATTGCTAATAAATATTTATATTACTGTGATCCTTGTCAATA
>NW_026393752.1:0-409 GCF_001194135.2 Octopus bimaculoides | reverse complement strand
TATTATACTATATATATTTTATGATATATATTATATGTATATATCATATTATATATATATATTATATATTATATATACATATACACATATTATATATATTTTATAATATAAATACAGTGTGCATTTAAACACATAAGAGGTATCCATCATAGGATACGTGGCACGCTAGAACGAAATGCCAAAATCCAAAACACTATTAGGGATAAATTTCGAAGGGAATGAAAAATAAAATCATTTACTATCTATTTACCATCTGTTTTTATTTTTTAGTTTTCATTCCTTTCGAAATTTATCCCTAATAGTGGTTTGAATCTTGGCTATCCATTCTAGCGTGCTAGCTGTCCTAGGATGGATATCTTTTATGTGTTTAAATGTCCACTGTATTTATATGAATGATATAAAGTCTATT
>NW_026393751.1:0-306 GCF_001194135.2 Octopus bimaculoides | reverse complement strand
TATGTGTTTGTGTGTGTGTGTGTGATATAGATAGCTAAGCATGTGTATGTTTTGGGCTAAATGCATGACTAGTATCTAGTAATCAATTTTTAGTATAGTTTCACTTCATCGCCAACGACTTCTGTTTATATTGTGTGTGTATAAATATAATTACATCTATATAATTTATACATAATATATATTTGTGTGTGCATATATATATGTATATATTATATTATATATATGTGACATGCATATAAATAATATCTATTCTTTGTATATAAAAAAGGAACATGTGTATATGTATAATAGGTATATGTGTGTAGG
>NW_026393750.1:0-328 GCF_001194135.2 Octopus bimaculoides | reverse complement strand
TATGTATGTATGTATGTATGTATGTATGTATGTATGTATTAAAGAAACAAATCAAAATCAAGGCAGAACGAGTATCTCAATTCATTTAGAATAATTTAATTACCATAATCAAATTATTCTAAATGAATTGATATACTCGTTCTGACTTGGTTTTGTTGTTTTCCTCTAATACAATGTGTGGCTACTATAACGGAACCCTTATACGGATCCCTAGATCCAACCTTAGCTGTGATCTTGGTGCCTAGCGGTCGACCAACTGTAGCACTTACTGAGTGTACTTATTCGCTTAGATTACAATTGAACTAAGCCCCTCATATTCTCTCTCTCC
>NW_026393749.1:0-367 GCF_001194135.2 Octopus bimaculoides | reverse complement strand
TGTGGTTGGTAAGCAAGCTACTTACCACACAGCCACTCCTATGCCTTGATAACAAAGCAGAATTAATCAAACTAATTTATATCAAGAAATTTAGTTGCCTTGTGTCACATACATACATACATACATATTAGTTATCTAAGCCTGGAAAGCTAGGGTCATTTTTTGAGCTCATGAAACTTTAAGTTGTATGGAACTGAATCAAACAGTTATTAAATAAATAACAGGTGTGGCTGTGTGGTTAAGAAGGACAAGTTGATTGGTTTGCAACTCGGCACCTGGAGGGGGCAAGCCGATGCCGTCCAATAACGTCATGGGGTGTTGGACGGAAGGTCCTGTTAAGCTGCTTGGAGTCTGGTTCGGGCCAGGC
>NW_026393748.1:0-643 GCF_001194135.2 Octopus bimaculoides | reverse complement strand
TATATATATATATATATATTATTGTTAATCTAATTCCGTGTAGGCACATAAGAGCCGCATTCTACATTACGAGGGATTTGGATAAATCGTGAAAGTAACCAACGAAAAACGATTGCTTGACTAATGGATTTGCAGCTAACTCCAAACGTCCTGAACTTGACTAGCTTAATACTTGGGAAAGATTCTTGACCAGTGATGTGTGAGAGGATATCAGAAAATGGTAGGTGCATGTGAGATAAAGACCAAAGATGAGAGCAATGAGTATCTTCAACAAAATACTAAAGCAGAATAGTTACAGCATGAGTAGAGAGTTACAGCTGCATCCAGCTTGGTGAAGTGGTTGCATGGAGTCGGACCTTTTAGCATATCGTGCTACAGTGTGAGTGAAAAGAACCCGGATATTCTGTGCTAACATCAATGGTGCTTCGTCACAGCTGGAAGGAGCAATATTTTAGGAAGGTGACGAAACCCTTGTGATCTCCAGCCGACAGCTGACAAAGGGAGCGCCCAATTATGCAAGCTGATTATAATACGCATACACACACATACACATATACACGTACATACACACCAACATACACACAAATACACACGCTCACATATAAGTATATATTAACTCTGCATGAATAAGAACACACACACA
>NW_026393747.1:0-361 GCF_001194135.2 Octopus bimaculoides | reverse complement strand
CTTTCGGGGGGTCGATAAATTAAGTACCAGTTGCGTACTGGGGTCGATCTGGCACCCCTCCCCCAAAATTTTCGGGCCTTGTGCCTAGGGTAGAAAAGATTATTATTATTATTATTATTATTATTATTATCATGAAGGCGGCGAACTGGCAGAATTGTTAACACGCCAGGTTGAAACGCCAAGCGGTATTTCGTCAGCCGTTACGTCTGAGTTCAAATTCCGCCGGTGTCGACTTTGCCTTTCATCCTTTTGGTGTTGACAAATCAAGTACCAGTTGAACACTGGGGTCGATGTAGTCGACTCATCCCCTCCCTCTAAGTTGTTGCCTTTGTGGCAAAATTTGAAACCATCATCATCATCA
>NW_026393746.1:0-282 GCF_001194135.2 Octopus bimaculoides | reverse complement strand
ATGTATGTATGTATGTATGTATGTATGTATGTATGTATGTATGTAATGCACGTATGTATGTATGTTTATATGTTATGTGTGTATGTATATATATATCTAATACATGTATATATATACACATGTAAGTATGTATTTTATGTATGCATGTATTTTGTGTATGAATGTATGTATGTATATATGTATGTTATGTATGTATGTTTGTTATGTATGTATGTATGTATTATGCATGCATGTATTTATGCATATATTCGCATGGAGAAGAATATCTGTCTGTCTCCCTCC
>NW_026393745.1:0-1236 GCF_001194135.2 Octopus bimaculoides | reverse complement strand
TACTACTACTACTACTACTACTACTACTGCTACTACCACCACAACCACCACCCTCGTGTCTCTTCTTGTCTTTCCTTTTTCCAGTCTTTGATTAATGGTGAGTAAATTGCTTAAAGGGAGGTGTTTGTCTGTCAACTTACACGACGCGACTGCGAAGGAGAGAACGAAAGAACGAACGAATCGTGAAGCGAAAGAGCGAGAGAGAAACCAACCGACAAGGAAATGTAGGAGCGTGGAAGATTTAATGAGAAACTAACAGTAAGGAAGTTAACTCACACGGATTGCATAAATTACAACGTCCGGTGTGAGTTGAATATACATACGTAGGCACACACACACACAGCGGAGCAAATACACATGGTTATGTTTGCATGTATGTATGTATGTATGTATGTATGTATGTATGTATGTGCATATGTGTATTTTTCTGTGTATGTGTATGTGTAAATATGTGTGTGTATGCGTGTATATGCGTGTGTATGTATGCGTATGTATGTATGAGTGTGTGTGTATGTAGGTGTTGAGAGTTTGTGTGTGTATGTCTGTATACGTGTGTGTATTTATATATGCATGTATTTGTGTATGTATCTATGGATGCATGTATATATGTATGTGCATACACTTCTTCTTACTACCACTACTACTACTACTACTACTACTGCTGCTGCTGCTGCTGCTACTGCTACTATTATGATAGAGGAAGTTGTCATAGCGATACCTGTTCAGAGGATGACACAAAGTTGCAGAAAGTGTATGGAAAGGAGTGTATGAGCCGCTCGCAAGTGTACGACTGGTTCAGACGTTTCCAAGGTGGCCGATATTGACGAACGTTCCGAGAGACCCGCAAACTGCAGAACTGAGAAAAACATCTCAGATATGCGTGCAGCTGTGAAGGGAAATCTTCAAATCACCATCCGTGAGTAATCAGAGGATGTGCAGATTAGTTAGGGTTCAACTGAGTCCATTATCACTGAAGATTTGGGTATAAGATACGTGTCTGCCCAGTTTGTGCCAAAACTGCTTTCAGCTGACCAAAGACCACTCGGGTTTAAGTTGCACAAGATCTCATTCATTATGTCGATTACGATGAAAAGTCTTTGAAAACTTTGCGTCGGCCTCTGAGTAGGTATCGCCCAGCTTGTGGTAAAATTTGATGCAGATTCTCTGCTCACCTCTCTCTGTCATTGTCAATGCGACGATCACACGTTACACACCTTCCTTCCAAGCACTGCTGTA
>NW_026393744.1:0-262 GCF_001194135.2 Octopus bimaculoides | reverse complement strand
AATAATAATAATAATAATAATAATAATAATAATAATATTAATAATAAGGAAATAGTAATCATGTTGGTGATGGAGATGGTGATGGTGATTATGAAAAGAATAGTGAGAAGTGAGGTAGGGATGAGAATAGTGATGACAATGATGACGAAGGTGGTGATGACAATGATGGTGATGACAATGATGATGATGATGATGAAGATGAAGATGCTAATATTGATGAGGATGATGATGATGATGATGACGATGACAATAATGATGACGA
>NW_026393743.1:0-908 GCF_001194135.2 Octopus bimaculoides | reverse complement strand
TATATATATATATATATATATATGTATGTATGTGTGTGTGTATGTACATATATGTATGTATATATGAGTATATATATATGTATGTACATATATGTATATATATATGTATACATATGCATATATATATATATATATATATATATATATTTATATATGTATGTGTGTGTGTGTATGTTTGTGACTGTGTTTGTTCCCCCGACATAGCTTGACAACCGATGCTGGTGTGTTTACGTCCCCGTAACTTAGCGGTTCAGCAAAATACACCGATAGAATAAGTACTAGTCTTACAATGAATAAGTCTTGGGATCGATTTGCTCGACTAAAGGCGGTGCTCCAGCATGGCCGCAGTCAAATGACTGAAACAGGTAAACGAATAAAAGAAAAGAAGTTCATGTATTTTTACGTGTGTGTGTGTGTATGTGTGTGTGTGTGCCTGTATGCTGCAAAATTTAAAGATATATCAATAAAAAATGACGGTGACATTTTTTCTATGATAACCTTGATTGATATTGAAGTTGGCAGCGAATAATCCAGCTGGGTGGATTATAAGCAACCGCGGTGCAACAACAGACAGTGTTCACCACGGTGCAGTGAACAAACACTTGGCACTGTTGGATCCACAAAATTGTAAATACTCTGACGAGGCAGATAAACGTTGACATGAAACAAGAAAAACGAATAAATATTTAAACAGATAAGTAATTAAATGAAAGCGAAGCTGTTTTCGGAGGCTGAGATAGTTGCATCCCGCGTTCTTTTGTTCTGAAACTGGCATATCTGTAATGTCCTGTTGTTACGTCGATTGCGGAAAACAGCTGGTGTCCGTGCACCACCCTTTGTTAAGCATATAGAACATTTGTACATGCATACATACATACATACATACATACATACATACATGCATATAT
>NW_026393742.1:0-279 GCF_001194135.2 Octopus bimaculoides | reverse complement strand
GTGTGTAGGTATGTATTATGAATATATATATAGACACAGAGAGATGTATATATATTTGCATATGTATATATATGTGTGTTTGCGAGTGTCTATAGGCACATAATATGTACATACTTTTATATTCCATACATGCATACATGCAAGCACGTACAAATATTACGTAAAGGTGTATGTCTCTATGTCTCTGTATGTGTGATTGTAAACTTATGCGTTCAAGTGTATGTGCGCACGCGTTTCTATGCTTGTATATGTGTGCTTGTGCGTGTGCAAATGTGTATG
>NW_026393741.1:0-411 GCF_001194135.2 Octopus bimaculoides | reverse complement strand
ACACACGCACACACGCACACACACAGTTGTGCATACACAGATACATAAACATATACGACGGCACAGCGCACATGTCACAATAGCAATGTTCCAGCTATCGATTAGTGTCTGATCAACGAATTCGATGCAAAAGTACTCAAAAAAATGTTGCCTGAACATCTATCTATCTATCTATCTATCTATCTATCTATCTATCTATCTATCTATCTATCTATCTATCTGTCTGTCTGTCTGTGTATTTGTCTGTCTGTCTGTCTGTGTATTTGTCTGTCTGTCTGTCTGTCTATTTGTCTGTCTGTCTGTCTGTCTATCACTCTCTCGCCTCTCTCCCCCCTCTCCCCCCTCTCCTTTCACTCTCTCTCCCTTCGCTCTCTCTCCGTCTCTACCCCTCTCTACTCTATCTTTCCATAT
>NW_026393740.1:0-292 GCF_001194135.2 Octopus bimaculoides | reverse complement strand
TTCTCCCACTGCTCTAGGGACCAATTCTGTAGGTTTTTATTCCACTCCAAGTGCTTTGCAACGTTTGTTTTCGAAAGTAGTGGTTTTCTGATTGCAGCGTTCCGTGAAATTCGACTTTGTGCAGATCTCGGCGAACAGTTTTTGTGGAAACTGGGTTTTCGAGGTGGTCATTAAGCTCTGCAGTAATTTTGGGAGCTGTACTTTTGTGATCCTTTCTGACAATAAGCGTAAGAGTCCCACGGTCTCCACCTGAAAGTTTTGGTTTTCTTCTGGAGTTTTGTTTCGACGAGGA
>NW_026393739.1:0-215 GCF_001194135.2 Octopus bimaculoides | reverse complement strand
TCTGTCTGTCTGTCTATCTATCTATCTATCTATCTATCTATCTATCTCTCGATCTGTCTCTGTGTGTGTGTGTGTATACATGTATACATATGTATACATACTTATATGCATATATATATTTATAAATGTATACATACATATAATATATGGATATATATTATATATCCAGGTGGTGCTATTGAGTTAGACATGGCCTGGGCCTATACTGGCCGAAA
>NW_026393738.1:0-461 GCF_001194135.2 Octopus bimaculoides | reverse complement strand
ATGTATGTATGTTTGTATGTATGTATGTATGTATGTATGTATGTGTGCGTGTATGTATGTTCTCTAATATTTTTTAATTATTTGATTTCTTTCTCTGAAGAAGGAGCTAGTTTGTAATAAAGTTACAAAGCTCCACAGTTGGAATGTAAATAGCAAAACAATGTCACATTCCGAACTTGAGGAAATTCTTGCCTATTTTTATGGTTCCTCTTAAAATTGTATTTGTAGTGTTCGAGTTAGTTGGGTGATTTCTTTTTCTGAAAACTCAAGCTTATCCAGATTGTCACGTGAGCATTTACTCACATAATCAAGTACATTAATTACACTGTGTAACAAAATTAAATTTTTTTAATGTCTTTGGTGTTATTTCCTCTTTATTTATATCAAGAAATCGATTTCCATCAAACTTCACTTTTGTGACCTGGACATCAATGTTTTGAAACCGACCTATTTTCCATTAC
>NW_026393737.1:0-243 GCF_001194135.2 Octopus bimaculoides | reverse complement strand
ATAATAATAATAATAATAATAATAATAATAATAATAATAATATATTATATGTTTATATATATATATATGTATATACACACAGATATTTAAGATAAAATGCTAAATGTATGTGAACATTTATATTTATGTGAATTAATATGCTTATGCATGTATATACACACTGATATATACATACCACAGAAACATAGGCATAAAACAATCACGCATACAAATATATATATATATATATATATATATATGTGT
>NW_026393736.1:0-245 GCF_001194135.2 Octopus bimaculoides | reverse complement strand
ACTTTCAAAAACAAACGTTGCAAAGTGTTTAGAGTGGAGTAAAAACCTACCGAATTGGTCCATAGAGCAGTGGAAGAATGTTATTTTCTCGGAGGAGTCATCCTTTACCTTATTTTCGGCTACCGGCCGGATATACGTGCGGAGACAGCCAAAATAAGCATTTGACCCAAACTGCCTTCTTCCAACTGTGATGGTCTGGAAATCCGCCGGCCCAATGGTTTCCCTTCATGGCAGAATTAATAGTC
>NW_026393735.1:1121-2094 GCF_001194135.2 Octopus bimaculoides | reverse complement strand
ATATGTATATATACATACAAACAAAAAGACCTGCATGCTTGCATATTTATAATGAAGACTTAAAATAAGAACCAGGCAATAATAATAATAATAATGATGATAATAATAATAATCATCATGAGCTGTCTTGTGTTGATGGTCGATAATATGGATGTTAAAGCAGAAGTAGAGATGCTAGTCAAGAATGATTATGGGACAGTTCAGTTTTGAAATGATCTGAGGTTGTTTTGATGTAGAATAGAAGGGAGAATTACAAAGAATAGTTATATGCCGTTGTTGGACAGTTATTCATAGAATTGTAAGAGAAATAATAATCAGTAATAAAAACAGCGAAAGAATATAAATAATGCATTAATATAATTTATAAATAATGATGGCAATTATTGTTGCTTCTTGGTTGATGTTTATGATGGTGATAATGATAGATAATGATAGTGTTAATGGTGGTGGCGATGATGATGATGATGATGATGATGATGATGGTTGTGGTAATGATGGTTATGCTGCTGCTGCTGCTGCTGCTGTTGCTGATTGTGGTAATGATGCTCGGGGAATATGGAGATGATGTTGATTGTGATTCATGAGAATGAGTGATAATAATGTGAATGAGTGATAATGACGAGCATGATGATGGTGATGATGATCTTAGAAACATGAATGGCAATGATGTTGATGTTGATGATGATGCTGATGATGATGATGATGAAGGAGATGTTGATGATATCAAGTGATACTGATAATATAGGCAATGACGATGGTGATGATGATGTTGATGATGATGATGATGGAGATATTGATGATAGCAAGTGAAGCTGATAATCTACGGTGATGATGAGGAAAATGACGGTGATGATGCTGAAGATGATGATAACGACGACCATGCATGATGATGATGATGATGATGATGATAGTGATGGTTGTAGGGGTGGTGGTTGCGAGGGTGATGGCATTAGTGATGATGACGATGAAGATG
>NW_026393735.1:0-302 GCF_001194135.2 Octopus bimaculoides | reverse complement strand
TGTGTATGTCAGTATTTTCACTTATGTGAGTACTTGTGTGATTATATGTTTGTGTATGTGTTTAATGTTTATATTTGTTTATGTGTGCTTGTGTGAGTATGTGTATACTCACTTGGTGTTTGTGTTTTACTACGTACGTATGCATTCATGTAAGTGAGAATGAGTTTGATGAGTGTATATGTGCATGTGTTTCATTATATGTGTGTAGTTGTGGTTGTATGTGGTTATTTCTTTGTGTAGGTGTACATGTGCGAATGTCTGCATGTATGTATTTGTGAATGTTTGTTTGAGCGTGTGTGTGT
>NW_026393734.1:0-395 GCF_001194135.2 Octopus bimaculoides | reverse complement strand
TTCAGGGAGCATTTAAAAAAATCTTAAACTGTAAGATAACATTGTTTTACTGTACCCTTTTTCTTTCCATATCTTCTTTATATGTTTTCAGCAGTGAATTCCTTTGTTCAAACCCCTACTATTCGTGTTATCGTAGCTCATAAGTTGAAGAGGAATAAAAAATTAAAAAATTCCTATCTCTGTACATCTGTAATTGTGTGTTTGTGGAGGCGCAATGGCCCAGTGGTTAGGGCAGCGGACTGCAATCATGGATCAAGTAGAGACCGAGGCTGGGCAAACGGCACCGCGAGTGTCGCCATGCTCTCGAGCAGCTCCGCCACCCGGGTTCAAACTTGGGCGATTGCAATTCCACAAAAGCGTTCTATAGAGGATTAGTGGAAGGGAGGTGCGACGAC
>NW_026393733.1:0-259 GCF_001194135.2 Octopus bimaculoides | reverse complement strand
GTGTGTGTAAGTGCGCATGTAGGGAGATTGTTTATGTGTGTATGTATGTATATATGCAGGAGAATGTGTGTCTGTGTATATATGAATGTGTGTGTGTGGTCTGTGTCTGTGTAGCTGTATATAGAGGAAGGGTGTGTATCTATGTGCATGCATGTAGGAGAGTGTGTGTGTATGTATATATGTAGGATGATGTATGTCAGTGTGTATACATCTGCTTGATTAGTTTCCTTCGTTTCCTCTTGATTCTGTCTGCCTTCCT
>NW_026393732.1:0-738 GCF_001194135.2 Octopus bimaculoides | reverse complement strand
AGAGATTTGTGCTTGTCATAATTTTATTATGCCAGAGAGATGAGTTATTCTATTGTTTAGGTACAACAGCAGGGAAGTAAAAAAGAAAACTGCCGGACAAGTATAAAATTAGACCTTGCACCGGTTACACACACGAAACCACACAAGACTAAACATGAATAACCGAACACGATTTTTCTTTTAATCATTCAAAGTCTTTCTGCAATAATCCTGTCGTATTTTAGTTCCTTTATAACATCTATATTTATATTGTTGTCGTTGGTTTGATATCGACAAGTCTTGATTGTGTCGTAAGCAACCTAACACTTGGCTGAATCTTATACACAGACGCATTGTTAAGTTATTATGTCGTTATTGTGTAGCGCTAAGAAGATTTCGGCTTGAGAAATCCTCTGCCATGTAGGACGTTGTTTGAACGTCTTTCTGCAATCACTGATTGAGAGAACTCAAGTTTTGCAATATCATTTCCATAGTTGAGGACAGTAATTCATATTCTGACATGCAGTGCTTATTTAATATCGTCATAGATTTATATTAGGTTTTTAAATCTGTGTGGTAAGAAATTTGCTTCCCAACTACATGGTTTGCGGTTCAGTCCCACTGCGTGACACCCTGCGCAAATATTTGCTACTATAGCCTCGGGTCGACCAGAGCCTTGTGAATGGATTTGGCAGGCGAAACTGAAAGAGGTCCGCCATATATATATATATACATATATATATATATATATATATATAT
>NW_026393731.1:0-248 GCF_001194135.2 Octopus bimaculoides | reverse complement strand
CGCGTCCCCTTCTAGTTCTCAGGGAGATTCAGCGTGACACCGAATGTGACAAGGCTGGCCCCGTTGAATTACATGTACAACCCGTTTTTTGCCACCTGAGTGAACTGGACCAACGCGAAATAAACTGTGTTGCTCAAGGATACAACACGCCGCCGGGAATCGAACACCGGACTCTACAATCGTCAGCCGAATACCCTAACCACTAAATCAAGCTCCTTCACAAGTATTTGTCTTACATACATATATAA
>NW_026393730.1:0-281 GCF_001194135.2 Octopus bimaculoides | reverse complement strand
ATAATATTTCCTCTTTAATTATTCTAGTAGTTATATTTTATTTTTATTGATAGGTTAATATTTTAGGGAGTATAAGGATTTATATTATAATGACACTACGATTTTTATAAGACTAAATCAATAGTAGTATTTTAGCTTATTTCATAATATTATTTAATTTACGACTCTTAGTCTTATTATTAATTTATTATATATTAGAATCTAAAATTCATTAATATAAGATAGCTGTGGTTTTTTATGTTGTTAGTTATATAAACTTTAAATTTTTCATTCATTTTTTA
>NW_026393729.1:0-1398 GCF_001194135.2 Octopus bimaculoides | reverse complement strand
TATATATATATATATATATATATATATAGGGAGAATTCACAAAAGAAAAACAAAAGACAGGTGGTGCAGAAAACAAACCGATGTAGTAGTATAACGCTCGGGAATTTAAAAAATGTCTTTAACTATTCAAGACGTTTTGTCTTTTTTTGTGGAGGTTGCAAGGTAGATAAACAAATATCTTTATCTTTTATGTTTTAATTGTTTCAGTCATTAGACTGCGGCCATGCTGGAGCACCGCCTTGAAGAACTTTTAGTCAAATGTATCGGCCCCAGTACTTATTTTCTTTAAAAGCCTGGTAAATATTCTCGTGGTCTCTTTTGATGAACTGCTATCTTACTAGGTCGGAAACACACCAGCACCGGCTGTCAAGCGGCGGTGGTGTGGAGGAACAAACACACACAAATGTGGTTTTTTTAAATCTTCTATTTTTCAAAATTAAGATAAACTAAGTTCATTTTTTTAATTTAAAATATACTCTGCTTCATTTTCTCCAATGCTTTTCCATCTCTCTGGTAGACTTGCAAAGCCCCCGCCCCCGCCCCCTTCCAAAATTCACTTGTCCGTGACGAAAAGCACTCCTCCGGTACTGTTCTGATCTCGTCTACAAAATTCATATTTTTTCCGTCCAAATGGTTTTGAAAACTGTGGAATTAATGATAATCAGATGGGGCAATGTCCGGCGAATATGTTGGGCGGCGTGTCGTTTCCCATTCAAACTGCTCCAGCCTTTGCAATGTCATTCCTTGCTGTATGTGGCCGAGCATTATCCTGATGGAAGAACACTTTTCGTCTTGAAACTAAAGATGGTCGTTTTTCTTCTAGCACTCACTTAAGCCGCTCAAGCCACTCGCAGTAGATCTCCTTAATTATCGTTTTGTTTGGGTTTAAAAGTTCAAAGTGGACTAAGCCTTTCATATCTCATCAAACAGATAGCAACACCTTACGTGGGTGAAGACTTTCGGAAAGTTTGTGAGGAACCCATTGACTCAATTTGCTGACTTTTCCGATGGCACACAGATGTCGATGAATGGTTGACTGACCAAATCCAAGCTTCTTTGCCAGTTCCTCAACAGTTGTGATGGGATTTTGTTCCACCAGGGTTTGCAGGACGTCCCAGTCAAGCTCTACAGACCTTCCAGGATGAGGCTCGTCTTCTAGGCTGTAGTTTCCGGTTCGGAATTTCTGCAACCACCGTTGACACTGGCTTACGCTTATTGTCCGATTCTCATATACTGCATTAATATTCCTCGCACTTTCCGTTGCGTTATTGCCCTTATTGAACTCTTTAAGCAAAATATGCCGAATATGCCCCTTTGTCACTTCCATTATTGCTTTGAAAAAATAACATAAAATCGAACTGCACTCTTCAAAACTTGCACTAAGAATAAGTAAAAGGT
>NW_026393728.1:0-479 GCF_001194135.2 Octopus bimaculoides | reverse complement strand
TGTATATGAAAGAGAAAGCTAGAGATTGCATGAAAATATTCTATTTGATGATTACCATCTTTGCGGAACGTAAACACATATATTCTCCTAATGCAAAGTAAGAACCGGCGGTTTTGTAGAATACGCTTGTATACATGCATGTATGTTTGTTTGTATATATGTACATATATATAATATGTGTGCGTGAGTGTATCTATGTATTTATATATTCAGAACCACGGATACACACACACACATACATACACATATATAGAAAAAGTTGGATTCGTACTCTACAAGAGGTCTACAGATATGCACAATAATCAAGATATGTCAGTAAAGTAATGTTTAAATGAAAGTGTTATGCAAACAAATTGAATCAAAATATATAGCTCGTCATATATACATATACATATGCGTGTGAGTCTGTGTGTGTCAGTGTTTGTGTGTATACATACATACATACATACATACATACACACACACACACACTCACACAC
>NW_026393727.1:0-330 GCF_001194135.2 Octopus bimaculoides | reverse complement strand
TCGTGGTTGAGGTGAATAAATAAATTGTAAATGCAAAATAAAGACATAAACACAAAGGATTCTGCGGTACACGTGGTTCAAGCTATATAGTTGTTACATCAGTGTATAATCGACAATATAAAGCTATCTTCAGCCGCAAATGTATTCTCTCCCAAGAATTATATCACATAGGCGTTAAAGGAGGAAGAAAGATGAAATATAAGAGGTGAGGTTCCGTTTGGTATTTTGCATTGTACTATACCTCGTAGAATTCTAAATTTGATATATTTATACATAATTGTCTCGGTACTCCGGAATCCGTCCATACCTTGCCACAATTCAGTGTGTAGT
>NW_026393725.1:5274-6251 GCF_001194135.2 Octopus bimaculoides | reverse complement strand
ATATATATATATATGTATATATATATATATATAAACTAGCTGACGTACCCAGTAATTCCCAGGGAAAGTGGGGCTTGTCCTTGGTTCCGTTCTCATAACTGTGTCGCTAAGTCAATAACTGCAGTACAAAGTATGTAGCCCTTAAAACGGTTTTTGCGCATTTACAGAGAATACTGAACAGTCTTACACAGGATCTTGTTTTTAGGAATTCCCAATAAGTTATGAATACCCAAAATGTGAAGACAGTTATATAACATGAAATTAGTTACCCGATAGTAGCACCGAAAAGGGCTTTAATACGTTCCCAGTGTATATAGAATATAGGAGGAAATACAAAAATATATGTATACTAAAATCGTGAAGCATGTTATGTAATAACAAGCTAATCAGATATGAGATAGTAACGATTCAAAGTAAATAATTCTGAAAAGGCTTTTGTGCGTTCTCAGAGAATATTACCTTTAGGGGCGCTAGTGTTGGTATATTCGTGAATAAGTTACAAAGCGAAATAAGTGGATGTATTGTTTAGGAAAATACTATTTACTTGTTTAAGAGTTGTACTGGATAAATTGCGAAAATAACTTTAACAATTCAAATACTAAGAAATAAGCATACTCAAGTTCATTTTTACCAAATAATTTAGGAAAATGAATGGGTTATTTCCCTTGGTTTTTGAAATAAAATATATTAAATATATATAAGGTTTCTTTCTATTATCGATTTTTTCAACAATTTGAGCATGCCATGAAGTTTCCAGACATGAGTTCTCGTCACGTGTCAAGTTTCATCAAAATTGATAAAACGCTGTAGGAGAACTTAGCTAACAACTCCACAAACACACCCACAGACAGAATTTCCCACATATGTGGGAAATATATATATATAGCATTCACTCTTAGTGGTTAGCCACAAATATATATATAACATCCACTCATAGTGGTTAGCCACGTTTAAGTGGTAAATATGCTTCACGTTGT
>NW_026393725.1:1438-5051 GCF_001194135.2 Octopus bimaculoides | reverse complement strand
TATATATATATATATATATATGTATGGCATGTATGTATGTATGTATGTATGTATCTATCTATCTATAGTACACACACACACACACACACACACACACACACACACACGATGTATGTATTCGTAAATTTGCTTGCGAAGGAAGCTTGTTACAACATAGCCACGCCTGCGTTAATACATTCAACAATTCTTGAGAATGAGACTGTGAATTTCTGGAATCTTTAGATACAGATTTATGAACTGTGCTGTTCCAAACCAACTGGGAACTGGTTATAAGCATAGTTGTGTGTAAGAAGTTTGTTTCTGAATCACTTGATTCCAAGTTCGGTTCTACTGCGAGGCACCTTGGGCAACTGTCATCTTTGACCTCAGGCAGACCAAATCCTTGTGAGTGGATTTGGTAGTCGAGAACTGAAAGAAGCCCGTTGTGTATATAAATATATATGCTTGTGTGTATGTGTGTATATGTGTGTGTGTGTATGCCCTGTCTGCTTGTGCTCCACCACCGTTTGACAACCGGCGTCGGTGTGTTTGCGTCTCCGTAACTTAGAGGTTCAGCTTAAGATACAGATAGTATAAGCAACAGGCTTCAAAAAAATTCATTCAACAACAAAGGTCTTGAAGCGGTGTCCCAGCCTGATGTCTTCTTACCGTCACACCCATGCTTGACACCCAGTATTTTCGTGAGTGGCTATCGTTATTCCAAAATAGCGCTTTGGCTGTTACTTCTAGCATACACTGTGACCACGTTGAGGCTTCTCTCATTTCGTCTGTTGGTTCATGATTGCTTCTTAACCAGACATCCGTGCTTGATATTCCATATTTTTGATGATGGCTATCGTTATTTCGTAAGAGAGATTAGGCTATAATTTCCAGAATGCCCGGCTTCCCTTATATCGTCTGCACGTTCAACAGGCATTGACACACGCGCTATGGGTATTGTTATTCTACTGCTTGGAGGGAGGTTGATTTAAACAATTGAAACTTTAGGAAAAAAAAAAGTACTTTACGAATATCTGACTGTTATTTCAAGCATGTGGATTAACCACATTGAGGAGTCTCTTGTTTCGTCTGCTGGTTCGACAAGCCACCACGCACGCGCAGATATATGGTCGACTTTTAAAACCGTCCTGAACGCTGGTATGAGGGTGAGGTCTGTATTCTGATATCCGGGACACGGGATGTGGGTGATTCTGTAAAACTCTGAAGTTGCAAATTCTGTAGTTTCGACGTGGAAATCCTGCCAAACTTTCTGAAACACACAAGCACGCACGCACGCACGCACGCACGCACGCACACATACACACTCTCTCTCTTTCACACACACACACACATACACACGCACTCTCACACACATACTCGCTTTTCCCTCTCTCTCTCACACACACAATCTCTCTCTCTCATGCACACACTCTCTCTTTCACTCTCTCACACACACTCTCTCTCATACACACACACTCGCTCTCTCTCTCTCACACACCCACACATTCTCTGTCCCACACACCCACACATTCTCTGTCCCACACACATACACACACACTCTCTCTCTCACACACACTCTCTCTCTCCCACACACACTCTCTCTTTCCCTCTCTCTCTCATACACACACACACACTCTCTCTCACACACTCTCTCTTTTCCTCTCTCTCACACACATTCTCTTTCCCTCACACACACACACACTCTCTCACACACTCTCTCTCACACACACTCTCTCATACACGCACACACACGTATATATTTACGACGACGAAGGTTCCAGTTGACTCGATCATCAGAAGAAACTGTGCGTAAAATTAATGTGCAAGTGGATGAGTACTCCACAGACATGCGTACCATTAGCACAGACCTTAGGGAGATTCACCGTGACACAGAATGTGACAAGTCCCTTTGAAATACAGGTACAACTTGTTTCTGCCAGCTGAGTGGATTGGAGCAACGTGAAAGCGCCATGCCACCAGGTTTGAGGAGAGGCTCAAGGCCGGACCTTCTCGCAGGAAACACGGGCAGTCTTCTGGTAGCAGCACCAGTAGCCAGTCGACACAGCCATGCGTAAAGAAAATACACTAGCCCAGCATTGGCGAGGCGTTTGCCCAAAATGCTGGCATTGGCGTCCGTCAGTCTATGGTGGACAGAGGGGTTGTAGACCTGTTTGTCGACAACATGCTACCACTGCATGTAGTGCAGTCCTCCACCTTGGTCGGCCTGATCAGGACGCTGAACCCCAGCAAAACGTCGATGTCTCGTCGCATTCTGGGCAGGATGATCTTGGCCAGCCATAAACACCTGGAGGAGTATCTTACAAGGTATTTATAAATTAAGATTATACAAGATTATTAAGTTATTATTGTGGTGTACTTCATATTCTCTTAATTTAATTATTTATTAAATAATTATTTTCTTAATTAATGTAATAAAATGTATAATAGCTAATTGAAATAAATGCCATAATGTCATAATATATAATATACGGTATATATATATATATATATATATATATATATATATATATATATATATATATATATATACGGTACATATATATATATATTTACGATGAAAGTAAACAATGTTTATTTTAGAAGCGTTGAGAGGTATTGAAAAATACAAAAATACATTTTCTTTATTCTTAAACGCGTGATAATGCTAATAAATAGCGTGATCAGGAGAAATTATCCATACATTGCAGAAACATACGTTACCGGCCAGCCATGAGACTTGAACTCACATCCCTGTGATTACGCGTTAAGTGCTTTACCATTAAGCTAAACTTCCCGGCAGTTTAGCTTAATGGTAAAGTATGTAATGGTAAAGTATGTATGTATGTATGTATGGTACAAAATTTTAAGGAAATTGTTTCTCTCGAAGAGAAAGGAGTAAATACGAGGCCATTTTGACTGTTATTTCTAGTAGATGAAGCGACCAGCTAGAAGTTTCCACGTTGGCTGATGTAGACCTACATTGCTTTATCAGTGCGCGCGCATTTATGTGTGTGTGTGTGTGTGTGGGGGGTTGTTTGTCCCCTACCACCGCTTGTCAGCCGGTGTTGGTATATTTTTACGTCCTCCTAACTTAAAGGTTCGTCAAAAAAAAAAAAAAGGAAAAAATATTCAGCTCCAATAGAATAAGCACGAGGCTTAAAAAATGTGTACTGGCATCGATTTATTCGGCATTGGCCCTTAGGGGTCTATATAAGATTTTGCTAAAATTTATGTGCAATAAACTGGATATACCTCGACAATACACGAAATATCTTAACAATTTATTTTATACAATTCCTAATAACATTTAATCATACAAATATAATAGTTACGGAGATGTACTTGCATAGCAAGTGACCTGATCTGAGATCGTGTGCTGGAACGAAAACAATTGCAGTGTGGAAGGTGTTTATAAGCCATTTAAGAAACACACAAAAACCGGCGACGAGCTGGCAGAATCGTTAGCACGCCGGGGGAAATGCTTAGCGGTATTTCGTCTGCTGCTACGTTCTGAGTTCAAATTCCGCCGAGGTCGACTTTGCCTTTCATCCTTTCGGGGTCGATAAATTAAGTACCAGTTACGCACTGGGGTCTATGTAATCGACTTAATCCATTGTTTGCCCCTTTATGTATT
>NW_026393725.1:0-683 GCF_001194135.2 Octopus bimaculoides | reverse complement strand
ATATATATATATATATATATATATATATATCTGTGAATGTATATATGTGTCAGTATGTATGTATGTATGTACGTACGTACGTATGTATGTATGTATGTATGTATGTATGTATGTGTGAATGTATTTTCTGGGTTGGCAGTTGTCAGCTCGCTACGCATTTGACGTGATAGTCTTTGAAACTATTCTTGAGAAAGTGGATATCTATCGACCACTGATAAGGAAATGTAGGTCTACACCAGCCAACGTGGAAACTTCTAGCTGGTCGCTTCGTCTACTAGAAATAACAGCCCAAATGGCCTCGTATTTATTCCTTCCTCTTCGGGAGAAACAATTTCCGTAAACTTTGTACCAAAGATATAAAATTTGTTCATGAAGAACATCGCAGAATCTTCCATTATCAACAAAAAAATATATACACCACTATACGCACCACACGCATATATGCATACATACACATACAACATCCGCAAGCACACTTATTCATACACACGCATAAATATTCATACATATGCATACACACGCAAGGGCGCATACACACACGCACGCACGCGCACGCACACAAATACACGTTGGGTTTTATGTCGAGCGAATGAGCAAAAAATGTTCAATGCACATTATAGGGGATATGCTTGCTCTTAAAGTCTCCCGGCCTGAAGATCGTGGCATCGTGAAACTCGTGTAGC
>NW_026393723.1:0-469 GCF_001194135.2 Octopus bimaculoides | reverse complement strand
TTGAACTCAGAACGTAAAGACAGACAAAATACTGCTAAGCATTTTGCCCACCATGCTAACGATTCAGACAGCTCGTTGCCTTAATAATAATAATGATAATAATAATCTTTTCTGCTTTAGGCACAAGGCCTGAAATTTTGGGGAAGTGGGTAAGTTGATTACATCAACCCCCAGTACTCAACTGGTATTTATTTTATTGATCCCGAAAGGATAAGAGGCAAAGGGTTAGGGTTCAGTGGAATTTAAACATGGAAACGGACGAAATGCCACTAAGCATTTTGTCCAGCATGCTAATGATTTTACCAGGTTGCCCACTTAATAATAATAATACTAATAATAATAATCTTTTCTTTATTAGCTACATGGGCCGACAGTGGAGGCGCAATGGCCCGGTGGTTAGGGCAGCGGATCACGGTCATAGGATCGCGGTTTCGATTCTCAGATCGGGCGTTGTGTGTGTTTATTGAGC
>NW_026393722.1:0-250 GCF_001194135.2 Octopus bimaculoides | reverse complement strand
ATATATATATATATATATATATATATATATACACATGCATACATATATATTGTTGCATATGTTTGAATATACGTGTGTGTATATTTGTATATGTGTGTGTGTGTGTGTGTATAATATATATGTACATATATGTATATGCACTTTTATTTATATATGTATTTATGTATATATTTATATATAATATATACGCACATAAATATACAAATATATATGCATATGTATGTTTATATATATATATATATATATATAT
>NW_026393721.1:0-206 GCF_001194135.2 Octopus bimaculoides | reverse complement strand
GAAACCATAAGAAAATTATGTGTTTGTTTTAAAATCTGAGATCACATAGAAAATTATGTGTTTGTTTTAAAATTTGAGATCACATTACGTAGGATATGGGCAGTTCCCATGAGCACTATCTTTTGAACTTCAGCCATTTTGGGGTTTCCTATTCAATAGTTTTATTTTTATACCGTGCTTTCACTTCACTACCGAGCGCAGCTCTG
>NW_026393720.1:0-828 GCF_001194135.2 Octopus bimaculoides | reverse complement strand
ATCGGATTCTTGACCACAGAGCTTGCAGTAATGTGGATCCGACTGCAGGCATCCAAGAACCAGGTACCCGTGTTTAACCTGTCCACGAAATGTAATCAACGGATCCAGTGATTATTTAGAAACATTTCAATTTTTCTTTTTTTTTTTCTCTTATTTATTAATTTTTGTTGTTGATGCCTTTCGCGGTATTACGATGAAGGAATCCCTACCGAAAATCTCCAGATTCTTGTGTATACCTTACACTCTCTTAACATTTCATAGACTGTTTGTGTAAGTGCTAGGATTGTTTTGCTTTCAGCACCATCCCCAACCAGGTGACCCCTGACAGCAAAAGCACCATGAAGGGCGTTTCAACAACCACCATAGGATTATATATTTCTGTATTTAGAACTACATATTTCCCGAAGCACTTTCAATTATTAAGAACAGTAGCGTATCACTGGAGGCTTATTTGGTCGCTGGTTCTGTACAAGCAATTTCGCCTTTAGTTGGTTGGCAGAATGTTAAGTAACCTAAATCTGTAACAGCCTCATACTTGTAAAAAGAGATTTTTACCTGAAAGATAGAGGGCGCATGCATCACAACTCGTGCAAAACAAGCCTTTTAGTTTCAACGGTGTTCAGTCTAAGAAAACATTCAGGCAAGAAGCACAGAATAATCCACAACATTGACCCAAAATGTATTTTTACAAATGATAATCCAGTTTTTTCTCTCGTATTTATTCGAAAACATTCAAACGTACAGAAAAATATTACACACACGCACACACACACACACGTACACGCACTTACATGTACATATACTAACAGATAAATATATGCATATACA
>NW_026393719.1:0-220 GCF_001194135.2 Octopus bimaculoides | reverse complement strand
GAATTGTGGTTGATGTAGTAATCTTCAACCATGTTGCTGTAATGTTTTCACTGTCATTTTCGTCACTTTCGCTATCAAAATCTTCCTCGTTCGACGAACGTTCATAAATATTCATAATTAGATTTGTCCAAAGACAAATGGCTGTTCTTTTTGCTTATATTTTGTACATCAGGCGCAATGGCCCAGTGGGTAGGGCAGCGGACTCGCGGTCATAGGATCG
>NW_026393718.1:0-231 GCF_001194135.2 Octopus bimaculoides | reverse complement strand
TTTGCAAGTCTTCCATGACTGGTTGGGAGGGGGGTCTGAGAAAGAAAGCAGAAACTGTCATCATTGTTATTTGATATCCAATTTCCTATGCTTGCATGGAATGGACAGAATTTTTTGAGACAGATTTTCTATGGTCAGATGCCCTTTCTGTCACCAGTTCTTACCTGTTTCCAAGCTGTTTTAATATTTCCTCCTGAACAGACATGCCACGGAAGATTGGAAATGAAAGAT
>NW_026393716.1:0-419 GCF_001194135.2 Octopus bimaculoides | reverse complement strand
ATTAATGCCTCACGCTATCGAGGGACTAAATAAGTCAAAAAACTACAAAAAATGAGCAACATATTTACCGAAAGCGAGGGTATGCAGCTTTTCAAAATTTATCTCTATAAGCACATGTTACCGAGATGCAACTGGATAAATTCAAATCTCTTTCAGGGATATATAATTGTGAACAAAAGTCATCGTTACTGTGATGGCTACATCGTGGTAGGTTGATTCTTGTTTATTTTTATATATCTTGACCATACGTGTACTGATGAACAAAAGAATACAGGTTACTTCACAGTTTTTTTCTGTATTTGATTGAGAAACCAGTGGTCTACTGTTGAGTTAAATGTTTTTAACAGATACATTTTGAAAACCGCATTTCCTCGCTTTCGGTAAATATGTTGCTTATTTTTGGTAGTTTTTTTACTTAT
>NW_026393715.1:0-223 GCF_001194135.2 Octopus bimaculoides | reverse complement strand
ATATATATATATTGGTATCTAGAAAACCTAAAATGACAGATAATGTTATGTAAGTGCTATGGAAGAACTGTAGTTAAACCATTTATATACACCTATGTATATATATATATATATATATACTCCTATTTTTATATATATGTAGATATATATATATATGCATGTACCTAGATATGTTCATATATATGTATGTATATATATGTATATATATATATATATATATATA
>NW_026393714.1:0-876 GCF_001194135.2 Octopus bimaculoides | reverse complement strand
TGTGTGTGTGTGTGTGTGTGTGTGTGTGTGTGTAAATATATATATTTCCCCACCCCTACCGAAAGCTGAATAGTTATCTCCCCTGCCCACAATAACAACGATAGCCAACTACCTCCCCTTAGTTTTCTACTTGACTCATTTAGTCATAGATTTCACACACATAATGGACCAAAAAATTTTCTTAAGGATTTACTTATTTAAATAAATTTTAATGTCATGAATAGCGAATGCGAAACCGGTCGACAAACATAGTACAAAATATATTAAAAATTATATCAAAACTGTGTAATGTGTATACATTTTCCTTCTTTAAATTTTTATATATATTACAGCCCACCATATGGGGATAATCGAAATTCTTCCCTTTTCTATTATATATATATATGATATCACAACCTCGAATATAAATAACACAAAAATTATGAACATTTCATACATCAATTCTATACATGACCAATTTTTTACGCAATAACCCAAAGCGTTTGGTAACATGGACGTGTTTTAGCGTTCACATTAAATTGATTTCAGCAATAACTGACAGTTTTATTTTCTTGTGTTATTTCGATGTCACTATGATGTTATAAATAGGAACACCAAAGCTAAGATTTTATATTTTCTCTGTGTTTACAGCTCCCAGAAGGTTCCCTAATGAAGTCCTTTGGCACAAGGAAATATAGTTTATCTCATGGCAAGGAGTTTATTTTGTCAATATTTGCATTTGTCTCTGTGCGGATCTGTGTTTGTATGTATGTATATGTATATATATACATGCATATGTGTGTGCATTTGTATATACATATATATGCATTTATATGTACATATGTGCATGTGTGTGCGTGCGTACATATGTATTTATTTATATATATATATATATAT
>NW_026393713.1:0-274 GCF_001194135.2 Octopus bimaculoides | reverse complement strand
GTGTATAATACGATACACATGTATGTAGATGCATGCATATATATGTGCATTCATAAAAGTATACACACATGCACACACACACACACCACATGCACACATACACACACATAGATACATATTTACACAGACATACAAGCACACACAGACACACACCATACCATACATACACACATATACATACATAGATACATATTCACACACTCGCATACACACACGCACATGTATGTATATTTATATATACATGCATATATATATATATATGCATGTATATATA
>NW_026393712.1:0-309 GCF_001194135.2 Octopus bimaculoides | reverse complement strand
CCCGAAATACCTGTTACATAGTAGCAGGGCGTGCAAGAAATAGCAGCCAAATCTTCCTTTTTCCGAGGAAAGCCGCTTACGCGTGATTTGAATGTCACATTCGTTGAAAGTATGCAAAATAAGCTGGAAAAGAAAAAAAGAGAAAACATGAAACAAAACTCAGTTGATGGGAAACTCAGACTTCCCCGGTGACCCAACGGGTCACGGGGAGCCTAGTGAAGAAAACAACCACACTACAACACTGCACTGTCATTCTACCCCTTCTATTTCTTTATACACACACACATACACATACATACACACACATAT
>NW_026393711.1:251-871 GCF_001194135.2 Octopus bimaculoides | reverse complement strand
GCTCTTTACACTTTGAAGGCTTGTGGGTTAATAATATAGGATAGATAGTTAATGAAATTCTTATATTTATCAAAGAGTTCACCGAAGTCACAACCGCTTTCAGAAAAAACTCAAAATCACAAAATTTTGCAAATAAGCATGAAAATAACACAAAATTTGAAAATGCGAATTTCGTGATGTCCAGTCGTTTTTTCACAATTTTAGATAGTTCTCATTTTGCAAAAGAAAACACTTTTCATTTTGAAGTCTAGTGAGTTTAATATAGGCTAGATGGTTGCTGAAAATATATTTATCAAATAGTTCACCGAAGTCACAACCTGTTTCAGAAGCTCAAAATCACAAAATTTTGCAAATAAGCATGTAAAAACAATAAAATTTGAAAATGCAAAGTTTGTGTTTTCGAGTTGTTTTTTCAGTCTTTTAGATAGTTTTCATTTTTGCAAAAACCACTATTCATTTTGACGTCTAGTGGGTTAATATGGGTTCGAAGGTTAATGAAAACAACATATTTATCAAAGAGTTCACCGATGTCACAACCTTTTTCACAAAACTCAATATCACAACATTTTGCAAATTACTATGAAAAACTAACAAAACTTGAAAATGCTAATTTCGTGATT
>NW_026393711.1:0-210 GCF_001194135.2 Octopus bimaculoides | reverse complement strand
TATAAGCTAGATGGTTGATGATAATATTATATTTTTCAAAGAGTTCACCGAAGTCACAACCATTTTCACAAAACTCACAATCACAAAATTTTGCAAACGAGCATAAAATACAACAAAATTTGAAAATGCGAACTTCGTGTTTTCCAATCGTTTTTTCACAATTGTAGATAGTTTTGATTTTTGCAAAAACCACTTTTTATTTTGAAGTCT
>NW_026393710.1:0-233 GCF_001194135.2 Octopus bimaculoides | reverse complement strand
CATACATGCATACATGTAAATAAATGGCGAGAGACAGGGAGGTGGGGATTGGATGAAACATTATCGTAAAAGTACCCATTTTTCAACGTCATTGTTTCTATGCACTTCATCTCAACTAAAAGGCTTTCCCATAATTCATTGCATCTACCGAAATTTGCACTCACATTTTGGTATCCAGTGTGTATGCTGCTGTATGTGTGTATGTGCATATAGGCGTACATTTTTGAGTGCAT
>NW_026393709.1:233-337 GCF_001194135.2 Octopus bimaculoides | reverse complement strand
TGTATGTATGGATGGACAAATGGATGGATGAACTGATGGGTGAAGGATGTATGATGTATGGTGGGGTGAGTATGGGTGGAGGGATGGATGCTTGCATGTTTCTT
>NW_026393709.1:0-223 GCF_001194135.2 Octopus bimaculoides | reverse complement strand
GTATGGTGGGGTGAGTATGGGTGGAGGGATGGATGCTTGCATGTTTCTTTGATCACTTGTCTATTAATATTTGTTTCCTGTCTTTCCAGTCAACTACTTTCAAGTCTTTGATATTATCACTCTGCTTATTTCATGGCGTTATCCTTGAACGAAGAAGATTTGGACCACTTGGTTTCAATATTCCATATGAATTCACTGATGGAGATTTAAAAATTTGTATGAG
>NW_026393708.1:0-279 GCF_001194135.2 Octopus bimaculoides | reverse complement strand
ATACATATATATGATAATTTATATGCATGTATGTGTTGTATATGTGTATCATGATTCTTATGTTGATATACGTTGATTGTTGTGTTGGCGTGTACATACGCCCACACACATGTACACACAAATAATTATACATATTTATTGAAATGTAAATTATCTGTATTATGTATATGCATATCGATATATATTTTTCCTAGATGTTGATTTGCACGCACACACACACACACGCTTATGAATATGCGAGGCAAATGCATATATATATATATATATATATATATATAT
>NW_026393707.1:0-960 GCF_001194135.2 Octopus bimaculoides | reverse complement strand
ATATATATTGCGCAATATTTATGTAACATTTTATGAGTCTAGTTATATACGTAATATAAAACGAGAGAGAGAAACAGATACGAGTGAAATTGTAATTATTGCAGAGACGGTGCTGTACATTGATAGATATCTAACGTGAAAATATTGATAAAGATAAGACATAATGTCTTCCTCGAGACTAATAGTGTAACGGGCGTATGGACAGCTTCCATATATTTTTCATTATCGTAAACTGTACATTGCATGTTTTAATATTTTTGCGAAACCATTCACTAAGTCTGTTACGAGGAATTTGAAGATTACTCATGCGTACGGATATTGATGCATATGTATGCTTCTGTATTCTAACAGCCTGATAGTTTAATCGTTTTTATCCTTGTGTTTTGTTTTTGATTTTAGTTTATACTTCATCTTGTCTGAAACAATAAATATCCCAATGGTATTTAAATTTTCAAAATCACATTTTTCCGGATGAAATTGTGTGAGATTCTGAGGTTACAACCTTAGCGCAGCAGTATTTTGTAATATGTGTGCCCATATTACCATAACACATTTTACAATCTTGAAAATTTACAGCATCGGTAATAGACTTACAGTTTGCTTGTGAATTAACATGATTTGTGTTTCTTTAATCAATCATTGGTCGTATTAGCATTATTTATATATTAATCGTCTAGCATTTGCTGTTCCCAAGTGTAATAATACATGTCAAGAATATATTTGCACACATATTTTGCCACCTACTTTCACTTTCTCTTTGGTGCTGCTCAGCAATATATTCCAAGTGTAAGTGCATTTTCATCATTCTTTTATGGCATTAAGATTTATATATATACACATATAAGAATTCTCACTAGTAGTTTATTCGTGTATTAAAACCCTGGACCTTGATATTAATAAGCAGTATTTTTCGTTCACTTCTGAAAACTTTCTTGTGTATAATATTCTCGAAGTATGTAT
>NW_026393706.1:0-226 GCF_001194135.2 Octopus bimaculoides | reverse complement strand
ATCATTTAATGTCTGTTTTCCATGCTGGCATATATATATATAAATGTGTGTGTTTGTGCATGTGTGTATGCATGTATATATGCAGCATATGTGCACGCGTGCACACACACCCACACACATATATATGTGCCAGCATGGAAAACAGGCATTAAATAATGATGATTACAAAGTATAACTATTTTCTTTTCTTTTCGAGGAACTCAATTCTATATTTCACATCATGAGA
>NW_026393705.1:400-720 GCF_001194135.2 Octopus bimaculoides | reverse complement strand
CTCCAATTGATCTGGGCATTATTCTTGAAGATTGTTGAGCTGTCCTTGATCTGTGTATGTTGCTTGGTATTCTTAGTCATATAGCCATAAAGATATTTGTGTCATTGTCTACATTATCAGATGTTATAAGAGTTTATACTATAAAATATTGAAAACTACAATGTTTAACAAAAGATATAGTCAAACACAATATCTATTTAAATGTGGCTGTTCTTTATTAAGGAACGATCTAAAATAGACGAGTTAGTTCAGCTAGGCTTTTGATGTATATAGCTACATTTTGTAAAATTCATGTATATATATATGTGTGTGTGTGTGTG
>NW_026393705.1:0-390 GCF_001194135.2 Octopus bimaculoides | reverse complement strand
AGCTACATTTTGTAAAATTCATGTATATATATATGTGTGTGTGTGTGTGTGCATGTTGAGTCAGTGTATATCTGTGTATAACTATGTCTGTATGTATATGTGTGTGTGCATACATGCAGTACAGTACTTAACACAAGCACATTTGTTTTTGTTCATTCAATTGATAATCTATTTTTTAGATGTAATTATTCTGGTTCAAATATGACCCAATTCCTGCCTTGTAGTTAGTCACTGTATCCCAGTTATTTTATTGTAGATGAGTAGCTGACGTTATCTTCTTAAAGTACATTAGTACATGTGTCTTGAGATAATGTACTCTCTTTCGTACTTGCGCAAGCAGTGATACAACAAATAGTATTGTTTTCTAATGTTAATGCTGATAATAATTCC
>NW_026393704.1:0-484 GCF_001194135.2 Octopus bimaculoides | reverse complement strand
TATAGGTTTGGACATTTTTGTTGGAATTATAACGATACGAACTAATGCACGAATCCTCCATTCCAAACGCAACTAATGCGTATGTACCAATAAAGATGTCTGTACGGAAATGTTTATGCATGTATGTGTGGGTGTATATATATGTGTCCTCCTCATGTATAATAACAAAAATAATTGATTCATTTGTTTGCATGTATGGACATTTGTGTATGTAAATTTAAATGTACATATAGATATTTATGTTTATTTATGTATATCTATGTATATGTTAAAGTATGCATATATATGTGAGTTTTTACGGTTTTTATATTTTTATATCTGGATATTTTTAACTGAACCTTATGGACTTTATAAAATCTCTGAAGAAGCCTAGAGAATCATCCATGTATCTCTTTTTCATCTATTTCATCTATTTCATCTAATAATTACTTCATCCTACTGGAGTTATATAGATAGAATGAGGCATGTCACCACTAGACTGAAA
>NW_026393703.1:0-243 GCF_001194135.2 Octopus bimaculoides | reverse complement strand
AAGAAGTTGCCGATTCGAATAATGATCAGTCACGTGATGACAAGGAATGGTTTCTCTACTACGCTCGCATTTAGTCATATTTAAATGAGAAGATTGTATGTAATGGCGATAGTAGTTTGTATCTAATGGCGGGAGGTAGTTTCACTACATATATATATGTACATATACATATGTATAATGCATATATATATATATGCACATATATATGTACACACACACACACACACACACACACACACACAC
>NW_026393702.1:1303-1448 GCF_001194135.2 Octopus bimaculoides | reverse complement strand
ATGTATGTGTATATACATATATGTGTACATACATATATACGTACGTATATGTATGTGTATATACATATATGTGTACATATATACGTACATATATACGTACATATGTGTACATATATACGTACACATATGTATGTGTATATACATA
>NW_026393702.1:948-1055 GCF_001194135.2 Octopus bimaculoides | reverse complement strand
TACATACATACATACATACATATATACGTATGTATATACATACGTATATACAGATACATACATTCATACTTATATACACATACGTACATACATACCTACCTATATAC
>NW_026393702.1:788-938 GCF_001194135.2 Octopus bimaculoides | reverse complement strand
TTCATACTTATATACACATACGTACATACATACCTACCTATATACACATATATACATACAGTCATACAAATATACATAAACAAGTATATACACAAAGATCCATATATATACATGCATATACACACATACAGACGTATACAGACATACATA
>NW_026393702.1:510-778 GCF_001194135.2 Octopus bimaculoides | reverse complement strand
ATATATATACATGCATATACACACATACAGACGTATACAGACATACATACACACATACTGGCAGAGGGACAGACGTAGATATGTCTGTATACACATGCATACACATATATACATACATACTTGTATACACATGCATACGCATATAAACATACATATATACATATGCATGCAAGTGCATTGTCACATTTTGTATATACATAGGTACATGCCTAATACGTACACACCTAAAAGACATACGTAGATGCATACATACGTATACGCACGCATA
>NW_026393702.1:0-295 GCF_001194135.2 Octopus bimaculoides | reverse complement strand
CATACGTACATACATACATACATATATTCATATATGCATACATATATACACATACATACATACACACGTATATTCACATTCATGTACACATACGTATATACACATTCATACATGCATACATACGTATATATATACACATAAATACATATATACCCATACATACATATATACATAGCAATTATACACTTACACACATAATATACATGCGTATACATACATACATATATATACACACGTATATACACATATATATATATACCTATATATATGTATATATATATATACATATATATAT
>NW_026393701.1:0-429 GCF_001194135.2 Octopus bimaculoides | reverse complement strand
GCATGTAGGGACATGTCAATGCGTATGAGTGTATGCGAGTGTATGTGTTTGTATGTGTGTGTTTGTATACGCGTGCGAAATTAGTGAGTAATCCCGTGTATTGGATATAGCATATTCTACACACGCCAAAAATTTAACAGCAAATACCTTCTTCGTGTATGTATGTGTGTATATATGCATACATATATATATGTGCTTGTGTGTGTGTTTGTGTGTCTGTCTGTATGCATATATCTATGCTTCTATGCATGTACGTATGTATAGGATGTGTACGTGCACATGTATGTGTACACGTATTTGAGCGTGTGTGAATGTAGGGCAAGACATGTAACGATAATTAATGTTTACCGACTAATGTTAATTTAGGTGAACATTGTACAACGCATTATATAAAAATAATTAGATCTAGTTAATTGCTAAGCAGCGACT
>NW_026393700.1:0-957 GCF_001194135.2 Octopus bimaculoides | reverse complement strand
AGTGGCTTTGTCTAACTCATCACACACTTTATATGTCACTATTGTTTATCCTTTCTTAAAAAACATCTTGGGATTATAACTGCTTTTATATTTCATTGAAACTGCAGCAACATTTTCTTGAGCTTTCAACGGTCATTGTTATAATTTACTTTCTGTTAACACTTTAACATTTAACCCTTTCGATACCAACATGGCTGACATTGAGATAACTGTTGTTGTTGTTGTTGTTGCTGCCATAAACACGGTTTAACCCTAGGTAAACCCTAATGAATAAGGGTATTTCAGCCATAATCATCCTAAACACTATAAAGTATGAAGGGTGCCGAAAAGTTACTGGCTTTGGGTAAAAGAAAATACAGAAGAATCAATTAATTATGATTTTATTCAACATATTCCATTCTCAGATTCACACACTTATTGCAGCAGCCCTTTAGTTTTTTTCTAAGCCCTGTAATAGAACTCAAAACGGTGAGCCCCCAACCAAACCCTTTGTAATACTTTAAAGCCAGGAACCTTTAGCACCCCTTGTATGTCTTGGATTACATTAATGTATCCATTTGTGTTTTTTTTTATTAAAGAGAGCAAGGAGAAGTTTTGAAGGAGACTTGGCTGTTATTTCAAGCAAATTGAAGTACCTTACATTACTCCCTCATGACCGCAAAGATCTGGGAGTATGTACCACATGTTCTTTTTTTTTGTAATAATTTGGCAAATGGCATTGATACACCACCGAAGAACTTTGTAGAATCTCTCAAATGGAGAAGATATATTACCTCTTTTCCACTTTGTAAATTATCAACAGAAAAAAATGGTGACCAGAGATTATATATTTTGTCTAGCCATTGTTTGCATAACTAATATTACTTCCTAAATACTAAAAAAAATTGTGACTTTCTTAATAAGTCTAAGCACTGATGGATGTAGTAGTAGTAGTAGTAGTAGTAGTAGTAGTAGTAG
>NW_026393699.1:0-425 GCF_001194135.2 Octopus bimaculoides | reverse complement strand
TATTATTATTATTATTATTATTATTATTGTTGTTGTTATTGTTATTATTACTGCTGTTGTTGGTGTTTATCCCCAAGTCAGTCATGATCAAGGAGACCTATTATATAAGATATTCCAACCGTGACCATCCTGTCTTTGTTTTCTTGAGATACAGTATACATAGAACTACATTATCCAATATTCATCCTTTTATTATTCAGTAGGGTGTAGTTTGAGAGAAATTTATCTGTTATATCTAGCAGATCGAACGACCGTGTAAGAGCCTTTCTCGATGATTCGACATGCTTACTGTTGTTGGTATTGCTGTTGATGTCGTAGATGTTGCTTTTGTTCTTCATGTTCACCTTTTTAATGATCTTACTGAGTGCGGTGGAAGCGCAATGGCCCAGTGGTTAGGGCAGCAGACTTGCGGTCATAGGATCGTG
>NW_026393698.1:0-203 GCF_001194135.2 Octopus bimaculoides | reverse complement strand
TGGACTGTGACTGCTGAGGACATGCGTAGGCTTGAAAGAAATGAAGCTAGCATGCTTTGCTGACTGTGCAATGTCAGTACACATGTACGATAGTGTGTAAGCATTTTGAGAGAAAGGTTGGGTATAAGAGACATCAGATGTGTTGTGCGAGATAGACAACTGCACTGGTATGGTCATGTGATGCATATGGACGAGGACAGCTG
>NW_026393697.1:0-380 GCF_001194135.2 Octopus bimaculoides | reverse complement strand
AAAACAGACAGTGTTGGAACTCTTTTAAGCAAAATAAATATATATATATACATATATATAAATATATGCATATATATACATGCATATATATACATACATATATATATACATATATATACATACATACACAAATATATATATATATCACTTACATGAGAGACAGACAGCCAAATATATACATGCATGCACACACACATATTTATGTAAATATGAATAAATATGTGTGTGTCTGTATGAATGTATGCATGCTTATACTTATGCATGTATATAATCACAGATATAAATATATGGAAATATTCATGTGCATATACATCTATATATTTATAATATTTTTATCTCTATCCTCCATTTATCTTTCTCTATATCATTTCATATATATA
>NW_026393696.1:0-246 GCF_001194135.2 Octopus bimaculoides | reverse complement strand
TCATCATCATCAACATCGCCACCTTCACCATCACCACCTCTACCACCATCATGATTATCATCATCATCATTGCCACCATCACCACCACAACCACCACTACCACCACCATAATTATCATCATCGTCATCATCATCAACATTGCCACTGTCATCATCACCACCACCTCCACGACCACGACCACGACCACCACTACTACCAGCATCATCATCACCACCACCACCACCATCATCATCATCATCATCATCA
>NW_026393695.1:0-323 GCF_001194135.2 Octopus bimaculoides | reverse complement strand
ATATATATATATATATATATACATATATGTATACCTACATATACACGTGTGTGCGTGTGTGTGTTTTCTATGCGTGTGTGTGTTTCTCTGCTTGTTTGTAATATATGCCTGAATTCAATACTGAGTACATTGATGGCTAAATGTACGCATATGTGGGTGTATATATATATATATATATATATGTACGTATATCTATTGGTGTCGGAATGTATTATTACTGTAAGTGTGTATGCATATGTCCACATATATATGTTTATATATAAATACTAAATACTATATGTATGTATGTATGTATGTATGTATGTATGTGTGTATGTATGTAT
>NW_026393694.1:0-416 GCF_001194135.2 Octopus bimaculoides | reverse complement strand
AATACAACAATAATAATAATAAATAAATGTATATATCAACCAACAATAAGAACCAAGTGAATTTATATAAAATACTTATTTTATAAAGATAGAAAAATATTATTAAAAATATCAAAATAATAAACATTCAATAATCATCCCTACATCCATTATAATATATGCTAACATGTATATTATATACAAAAACCAGCTTAAATAAATTAAATTATTATCGTTTTTTAGTCTTAAATAGTCTAGCTTTAACTATTACACCGGTTAAATATGTGCTAATATTATCTTTATTATTATTTTAACCTTAAACTTCGTTCAAATTGTATTTAAAATGATAATAATTTATTTAAGCTGGTTTTTGTATATAATTTTATGATCTTTATCTTATGATATTTACTTTGTATTATATTATACTCATTTATTGT
>NW_026393693.1:0-1090 GCF_001194135.2 Octopus bimaculoides | reverse complement strand
TAGTCGCCACTCTCGGTTGAGCTGCTGATTGTATTTTTCTTTTGTTTGTTTTCTTCTCGTCGTTTTCTTCTTTTTCTTCCTCTTCTTTCTCTTCTTCCTCGTCTTCCTCACTTTCCTTGCAGTTCCTTCGAATGTGGCCTAATTGGCCGCACAAAAAACACCGGGGTTTTCGACCCTCAACAAACACCGCCAGGTTCTCCTCCCCCTATCTGAACCGTCTCGGGAATTGCTTCGATTATTTTTGGGTCAGCTTGGATAATGAGACTAACTGATTGACCAGTCTAGTGAGCGTTTTCGATAACGGTAGCCTGGAGGAGGGTAATTTTCTCTTCCTCTTTGACTAGGACTGCCTCCACCACCCACATAGGATCTACGTCAGGTGGGACCCTTGTTATATTAATTCTGGACGTTCTCATCCCCATATAGGTGGGGATGAGCGCCACGTCTTCCGTTTTTAGAGTCTCTACGGAATGCGTTTGTGCCATTTCCTTGTTGGCAAACATTACTTGCACTGTACCAAACTTCTTTCCTCTTGTCACATACACAATGCCGCTCCATATTTCTTTCAAACACCGTTCAATCTTCTCTTCTGTAAATCTTTCGATTTTTCTTTTTTGTACACAATAAGTTTTTAAAATTATTGTTTTCTGCTTTATATCGAGCAAAAATTGCTCCGGTGGTTGTATTTGAACCACGCTATCTTTCACTTCCATCATTTTTTAATATTTTATGTAGTCCGACTGCCGGGTTCGACCCCCTGCTGCCAACGCAAAACTTTTTTTTTCCTTTCTCGCCTGCTCGGTCTGGATGCTAGGCGCATCGATACTCTTTTTGGTCCCAATACTTTCTGACAAAGTTGGGAAATCTTCTTGTGAAAGCTCTGACAAGCTTTCCGATACGTCTCCAAATATTTCATACATCCTGCTGTGCACTTTGGTAACGCGGGAATTACAAATTCTTTTTTCGGGGGAATCCACTTGTTTTTCACTTGTAATTGGCTCCTCGCCAGACAACAACAAATTTTGTCGTCTCACTAGACATTTCTGTACCAACGTTAGGCCTTTCTCTAGACGTCAGTCTCCCCCCCCCC
>NW_026393692.1:0-675 GCF_001194135.2 Octopus bimaculoides | reverse complement strand
TCGTTCTTACGTACGTACGTACGTTCGTTCGTTCGTTCTTACGTACGTACTTAAGTACGTTCGTTCTTACATTCGTACGAACATATGTTCGTTCTTTCGTTCCTTCGTTCTTATATACGTACGTTCGTTGGTTGGTTTGTACCTTCGTCCGTTCGATCGTTCTTTTGTTCGTTCGTTCGTTCGTTTGTTTCGTTCGTTCGTTTGTTCGTTCGTTCGTTCTTTCGTACGTACGTACGTACGTTCGTTCGTTCGTTCGTTCGTTCTTTCTTTGGTTCGTTGGTTCGTTTGTTTGTTTCGTTCGTTCGTTTGTTCGTTCGTTCGTTCTTTCGTTCGTTCGTTCCATCATTTGTTCGTACGTACATACGTACGTTCGTCCTCTCGTTTGTTCGTTCGTTCGTTCGTTCGTTCGTTCGTCCGTTTATTCGTTCGTACGTTCGTTCTTTCGTACGTACGTACGTTCGTTCGTTCGTTCGTTCGTTCGTTCATTTGTTCGATCGTTCGTTCTTTCGTTCGTTCGTTCTTACATACGTACGTTCGTTCGTTCTTACATACGTACGTTCGTTCGTTAGTTTGTACTTTCGTTCGTTCGTTCTTACATACGTAAGTTCGTTCGTTAGTTTGTACTTTCGTTCGTTCGTTCGTTCATTGTTCGTACGTACGTGAGTTCGTTCGATC
>NW_026393691.1:0-204 GCF_001194135.2 Octopus bimaculoides | reverse complement strand
ATGTTTAGCCCCTTGTGGATAATAAAGAAATAAGAAACGTTAGCACGCCGTCGTTAGTGTTTTGTTTGAGTTAGTGAGTTGAAAGTGTATACACACCGTGTGAATACTGTTTCTGTTTAGCTGTTATTTGTTGGATTGTTGTTACCTGTTGAACTTGTTACTCTTTTACTTGTTTCAGTCATTTGACTGCGGTCATGCTGGAGC
>NW_026393690.1:0-290 GCF_001194135.2 Octopus bimaculoides | reverse complement strand
TACTAGGCTTACAAAGAATAAGTTCTGGGGTCGATTTATTCAACTAAAGGTGGTACTCCAGCATGGCTGCAGTGAAATGACTGAAACAAGTAAAAGAGTAAAAGAGTAAAGAGCCCTCTGTGACTCATATTTCATCAACCCTGGTAAACTTCAGGGTTTGGATTAGTTTCCAATACACTTAATTCTGTACATTCATAATCTATATACTGTTACTTCTTCAAACTAAGTTTTTATGATACCTATGTTGTTGGCATTCTGTCGCTTACAACGTCGAGGGTTCCAGTTGATCC
>NW_026393689.1:0-308 GCF_001194135.2 Octopus bimaculoides | reverse complement strand
CAAGACTCGGCATGACATTCTTTGGTAAGTTGCTCTTATTATAGATATATTCTTGTCTGGTATGCCGTAGTGCTGCATAATTCTCCATAAGCCTTGGTCATTGGAGGAACTTTATTTCTGCACAAAGACCTTCACAAAGCTACATGGATATCACCAGATCTGAAAATGCAAAATCAGATCGATCACATCTGTGTAAGCTGCAAGTTCAGGAGATCACTGTTAGATGTTAGGGAAAAAAGAGGGGCTGACGCAACTTCTGGCCACCACCTACTATTTGGCAAACTACAACTGAAGTTAAAGGCTTTAAA
>NW_026393688.1:0-340 GCF_001194135.2 Octopus bimaculoides | reverse complement strand
TATATATATATATATATATATATATATATTACGTATACATATGTATATGTACGTATATGCAGATGTATGTTTGTATATATATATGCACGTTTGTCTTTATATGTATGTATATGTAATATGTGTGTGTGTGTATGTAAGTTATACATATATATATACATATATATATATATATATATATGTATGCGTGTACATATATATATGTATATATGTATATATATGTGTGTGTGTACGTGTATGTGTATGTGTATTGAAACCATATATATGTGTCTGTGTGTCTGTGAAATGGTACGTATCCGCATACTAATGTCCTAGCTGCTAAGTATATTTATCGCTTTTAGCT
>NW_026393687.1:0-294 GCF_001194135.2 Octopus bimaculoides | reverse complement strand
GAATTCTTGAAAATGAGTTGTTGTTTTTGCCAATTAACTCACAAAACATTTAACTCTTTTTACTCGTCTGTCTGTTTCTTTCAGAGGGAATTTTGTTTCCATGTCTTCCTCATCATTAATTACTGGGAGTTTCAGAAGAATCCACCAATTCCTTGGAAGAGCAACACGGACTATTTCGTCATCTTGGAATATATGTAACAAAATGAATCTGCTGGGCCAGATTCATCATCGTCGTCGTTGTAATCAGTATCATCAACATTCTTCTTCTTCTTCTTCTTCTTCTTCTTCTTCTTC
>NW_026393686.1:0-353 GCF_001194135.2 Octopus bimaculoides | reverse complement strand
ATGAGAACCCAGGTTCGAAATTTCCCCAAGACACCCGATGAAAGCTGGAGAGTATATCAACAAACAAGATGAGGAAAAATATCTGTCAATTGTAAATAATGTAAATAATGTACATAATTACTCATTTCTTAAATATAGAACTGTAATGCCATTGTGTTGAGGTCAGGTATAAGTACCAACACAGGAACATGTATCATACATCAGGATGAAAGTGGTCCTCTGTGGATAACATCCCTACTTCTCAACACAGTCACCGTTTCTCTCAATAGCAATGCTCCACTTTCGAATGAGAGCATGTAACCTTGCTCCGTAAAATTCTGTTGACTGTTCTTTGAGCCACTTCTTCACTACAG
>NW_026393685.1:0-609 GCF_001194135.2 Octopus bimaculoides | reverse complement strand
AATAATAGTAATGAAAATATTGATAATCATAATATCGATGTGTTATTTATAAAACAACACAAAGAAAAAAATATATTAAATTGAAAATATAAATATCAAACAGGTATTAATATTATACGTAACTGAGATGATGATGATGATAATGATGATGATGATGATGATGATGATGTTAATGATGATGCGGGTGAGTAGGAAGATGGGGCTGGTTTGTAGAGATGCTGGTGATAGTGCTGCTGATAATGCTGGTGATATTAGTGGTAATGATGATGATGATGATGACGACGATGGCGATGATGATGATGATGATGATGATGATGATGATGATGATGATGGTGATGATGATGGTGATGTTGGTGATGTAATGATGCAGGCTGTAATGCAGTTGCTGTCAGTTGTGGTGGTCATGATGTTGGTGATGAAGGCGATAACGATGCTGACAATAACGGCGAAGATGATGCTGGAAATGAAGATCATTTTGATGACGATGATGATGATGTCGACGACATGGTGACGAACATGATTTCTATGGCAAATCTTCTACTTGTAATGAGCGAAGACGACGACGACGACGACAACGACGATGTTGATGATGATGATGATAATAATAAT
>NW_026393684.1:0-647 GCF_001194135.2 Octopus bimaculoides | reverse complement strand
TATATATATATCACGCCCGCACCCACGGACGCCTACCCTCATACACATATATATTTCGTTTATGAATATATACATATATACTTATATATAAATTTATATACATATGAACATCATCACATGTTTTAAACAAACACTCATTTAAATGTATATATTGAAACGTATATGTGAACTTATGATCAAATTTACATACACATACATACACAACGGTTGTACACAAAACACACACATATGGGTATATGAATTCTGTTCTTAATGATTCCAAGTTATTGCATCAGCACATCTTTAACTACGTAGAATTATATAACAAAAATGTGCAAACGGTACGCTACACTTCAAAAGTACATTAACAAAGTCGTTAGTCTTAAATTTATTTTGACATGTTCTTTAATATTTTTGAAAATGTTCGAGCGGCAGCGAACATCGAGTTGCTAATTAGAGATGGTTATGACACTTGGACAGCAATATCAGAAAGAAATGATATCCACATTTATCCTGAACCAGACACGGTCATTTCTAGAATGAAAGACACATTGCAATGCTAAATATACGTTTGGCTGATAAGTATTAAAAAATGTATCTGGTTCACATGGCTGGATAATGTTTAGTCTCATGTTTACTACATTAGGGCTAACCAGAAGCTAATCAAC
>NW_026393683.1:0-686 GCF_001194135.2 Octopus bimaculoides | reverse complement strand
AGAGAAATATGAGAACCTAGGTAACTGGGTTCAATTCTAGTTGGTACAAACATGTCCCACTATCTGGGTTTCTTGCCGTTTTTTTTAGGGTCTGTTGTCCCAAAGTTGAAGATCCTAGATGGGTTGTGATCTTCATGTTTCAGCCATTCTGTTTTGGTGAGAATTTTGCTATGAAGTATTTCTCCATATTTTTCGTGAAGGAGGTATCGTTTCTTGAGCATTTATAGAAGGAAAAGATCTCAAATTTTCCTTCCCCACATGTTCCTAGGTGTTCACTCAGTGGAATTTTCCGTAGTTCCTCCTGTCGGACATGTTGTCAGTGAATTCTGGCTCGTTGACATACAGAATTTCCAGTTTCACCTATATAATTCTCCTTGCATGTGGGGCAGGTTATGCATTATATTACATTCTGCGTCTTCCAGTTCATGTCTGCATTTACTTTGAATGTGTGACCACTCTTAAATGTTATCTGTTTGTTCCCCTCTATATATTTGTAGGTGGCGTTGCTGCAGGTTTCACATCTACCATCTCCACACTCTTTTACGTAGAATTCGGTTTTATTTTCTGCTGAGAATTTCGCTCTTGTTAGGTGTTTCTGTAAGTTTTTTTTTCTTGGCGTTTACTGTTTTTTATGCAGTTTGTTTAGTAGGTTTTCCATTTTGGGGCTTTGTTGGATTATTGGTAGG
>NW_026393682.1:0-217 GCF_001194135.2 Octopus bimaculoides | reverse complement strand
ATGTATCTGTCTATATATGTGTATTTATATATGTATATATGTTTGTATATATGTGTGTATATATTTGCATGTATGTATATATGTGTATATATATGTATATGTGTGTATATATATGTATATATGTGTGTGTATATGTATATATATGTGTGTACATATGTATATATGTGTGTGTGTATATGTGTATATATGTATATATATGTGTATATATGTATATATA
>NW_026393681.1:0-207 GCF_001194135.2 Octopus bimaculoides | reverse complement strand
TAGACAAACACACACATATGCATAAATATATATACATATATAGATGAATGTACATAAATATGTTTATATATATATGTGTATATATATATATATTCGTATATATATGTATGTATGTATGTATGTATGTGTCTATATATAAAGTACATAGATAATATACATATATTATAATATACGTTGTAGATACATGCTAAAAGACGTAAATATATG
>NW_026393680.1:0-454 GCF_001194135.2 Octopus bimaculoides | reverse complement strand
CAACAACAACAACAACAATAACAACCATCACTACCACCAACACCACCACCAACACCACCACTCTGTGCTCGCACACTCCCTCTGTTCCAGATTGCATTTGATTTCTATTCATTCTCTTTAGCACCCACGCATACAATATAATCTTCCCTATTCTAGGCACAAGGCCCGAAATTTTTGGGGAGAGTCCAATCGACTAGATAGTTCTCAGTACGCAACTGGTACTTAATTTATCAACCCCGAAAGGATGGAAGGTAAAATCGACCTCGGCGAAATTTCAACTTAGTCCGTAACGACATACGAAATACCGCTAAGCATTCCGCCCCGTGTACTAAAGTTTCTGCCAGCTCGCCGCCTTAATTTAAGGGCTATATATTATAGATCCGCCACGTAAACATAATTTTTGAATTCGCTTTCGTAATTATTACTTTCTCTTGGGAATTACTGTATGCTTTTA
>NW_026393678.1:0-766 GCF_001194135.2 Octopus bimaculoides | reverse complement strand
GTTGTTGTTGTTAATGGCGGTGGTGGTGGGTGAGACATTGCTAGCCCCACCAGCACCACCATCAGCATTATCACATGTATCTCCACTATCGGTTCCGTGGATGCGTGGCTGGCCGTCTGGGCGTGCGGACATGTGGTGGTGGTGGTGGTTGTGGTTGTGGTGGTGGTATGGTGGATTCACCTGGAAATGGCTATTTGCAACGGGAGGAAGAGGGGGATAGTATGGGATGGGGTGAGAAGAAAACTGAAAGATTTCTACCAGCCAATAATAATTGCGAATTCTTTAAAGAAAATTGCCCAAAAAATTCCACATGAAAAGAATTTTTGCCAAATTTATTTTTCATCAATTCCTCGCACCGAAATTTTGCTGACGTCGAATTTGACTTTGAAATGGAATCGTCATTCTTAGTCATTAACCATTCTGTGAGTGACACCAGACAACCCACAACACACACACACACACACACACACATTTACATCATACTATATTGTATATACACGTGTGTATGATATTACATTATATACACACATATATATATATATGTACACATATTTTTTTAGTTTTATTTGTTTCAGTCACTTGACAGCGGACATGCTGGAGCATCGCCTTAAGGGTTTTTTTTTTTGGTCGAGGAAATCGCCCCCAAGACTTTCTCTCTATAAGCCTTTTACATAATGTATCGGTGCCTTTTGCCGAACCGCTAAGTTACGCGGACGTAAACGCCAACATCGGCTGTCAAGCGATGGTGAGAGGGACAAACAAACAC
>NW_026393677.1:0-634 GCF_001194135.2 Octopus bimaculoides | reverse complement strand
GAGAAGTTGGATCCAAGTCTCACCCAGAGACCTCAAGAGACAACAAGTTACTTCATGTAGGTGTAATGCTTAGAGTACCATATATTTGAATTTGTACAGTGTTCTAGAGAATGTTTTAAAATTTGAGATCACATAGACAGTATTTTACGTAGGATATGGGCAGTTCCCATGAGCACTATCTTTTGAATTTCTGCCATTTTAGAGTTTCCTGGTATCTGAGCTAGGTAGTAATCAGCCCGTTTCGCTGTCATTCCCAGGGCATCTATGACAATGGGCATTGTTTTAGTCTTCAGGTTCCACATTTTGCTCATTTCTATTTCAAGATCTTTATATTTGCTCAGTTTTTGGTAGGTCTTGACAGATACGTTTATATCGATTGGGACAGTCATATCAATGAGGAGGCATGATTTTTGTCTGAAGTCTTTTAGTATGATGTCTGGCCTATTTGCATCTATCTTTCTGTCAGTTTGAATGGTGAAGTTCCAGAGGAGTGCGATGTAATCATTTTCAAGCACTGGGGGTGGTTTGTGTTCCCACCAGTTTTTATCATGGGGCAGTCCAGGTTTTTGCATATTACCCAGTGGATATATTGTGCAGCTCTATTATGCCTGTTGAGATACTCTGTAGGCGCAAG
>NW_026393676.1:0-580 GCF_001194135.2 Octopus bimaculoides | reverse complement strand
GTTAGGGAGGAATTCTGACTAATATTTGGCTTCTGCCTTTGTATCAGGTCCAACGGCCACATCCAGGTTGTCTCTGAGGCTCATAAATTTGTTAGTCTGTGCTGTTGTTGTTGTTGTTGATACTGCTGTCGTTATTTTTGTTGTTGTTGTTGTTGCTGTTGTTCTCGTTGCTATTGTTACTGTTGTTGTGATTGTTTGGCACCAGATCAGATCTTTCTATCTGTCAGGTGAAAGGACCATGTAGAGACGGTTTCCCGTCCACCCCCATCACGATGTCTTGCTCTCTCTCTTTCTCCCGCCCCACTCTCTCTCTCATAAATTAGGCACGTAGACGTCGTTAACGATTCGAATCTAATTGATAGGTTGACCTTCCAGCATAACATAACCACCGCTGCCGCCATCAAAATCTCTCCCCACCACCTCTATCACTACCATAACCACCACCGCCACCTCTAACAACAACACCAACATCAACATCCCTTGTATACCCATAACTCAGTACTCTGGTAACACACCACATCAGGCTGCATATACATACACACACGCACACGCACACGCACACACACATATATGCATATAT
>NW_026393675.1:0-765 GCF_001194135.2 Octopus bimaculoides | reverse complement strand
TTGTAACATGTGTTCGCTCCAGTCTGAAAATAAAAGTTCTAGATAGGGGGAAGTAATTAGGGATTTATTCCGGTATAAGGGAGATAATCGAAATCTAGGAGCTGGTTGAATTTGGTTAATTTACCATGGTTTTGTTCTATATTTTTTTCCCTATCAGTAGGGTGATGAATTTCCTTATTTAAATGTGTTAGCAATGGTTAAGTTTGGGTTTGTACTTTTGAATGAAAAAGGTTTCCTTATTTAATCTAATTTGTGTTGGTGTTCTAATGGCACATTGATAGAAAGGAAAGATTATAAATTGTGGTAGCATTTGTTTTGCGCATTTCTCAATATGCTCACTAAGCGGTATCACTCGGTATTCTTGGCATGCAATCTGCTGTCGATGCAGAGTTCATTTGCGTCTGAGCGATAATCCTGTCGACCCTATGTAGTTTTCGTGGCAGCCCGGGCATCTTATTACATAAATAAGGTTTTCTGAGGCACAAGTAAAGTCAGATTTAACTTGGAATTTTTGTCCCTCTTTGAAGAGGAATTCTAAACCTTCTTGAATGTTTGGGCATGTTGCGCAATTTGGACGACCACATTTTTTTCCTTTTGCATCTGTTATTTTGGAACATAATTTTGCCTTTCTGAGGATCTTTTTCAGTGATTTTGGTTGTTTGTAGCTTTTAATGATTTTGTGTGTGTGCAAAATTTCCTTTAATTTGGGGTCCTCATGTAGCATTGGTATGTTTTGGGTGATGATGGTGAAGGCTTCTTTGTTTC
>NW_026393674.1:0-200 GCF_001194135.2 Octopus bimaculoides | reverse complement strand
CCCTAGTCGTTACCACTCCCCAATGTAGGATTCCTCACCATACAGGTGATAGGTACAGCCGTAAGATGCATTATGGATTTATAGCAATTGGAAGGGCGTGATCCAACTCAAACATGAACAACTGTGTGACGTGAGGGCAAAGGGAAAACAAAAGTGTCACCTCTGGAGTTTGCAACTGACCACTATACCGATAGGTAACT
>NW_026393672.1:0-673 GCF_001194135.2 Octopus bimaculoides | reverse complement strand
CTTGGCGAGTCTTGAAGGCAATCAATTCGGATTATTGTTGTAGCTGCAAAATGGAATCATTTCGATGTTTTATTGTCTGCCAATGGCCGACAGCCAAAACAATGGCAAATCGAATATTTCCTTCTTTCCTTCCTTGCATGCTTCCTTCCTTCCATTCTTCTTCTTCTTCTTCTTCTTCTTCTTCTTCTTCTTCTTCTTCTTCTTCTTCTTCTTCTTCTTCTCCTTCTTCTCGTTCTCCTCCTCCTTCTTCTCGTTCTCCTCCTCCTTCTTCCCATTCTCCTCCTCCTTCTCCCAATCTTCCTTCTGCTTCTCCTTCTTTCTTCTCCTCTTCCTTCTTCTACACGACTTCTTCACCATCAAAATGGCCTACTTCCGTCTCTTCAACACTGGTCGACGAATCGCTCCATCGTTTTTCCTTTAAGAAGGCGCTAAAGCTATTGATAAGAACAACAATTCGTAAAGATACTTTACCATGGATTTATACGCATGCATCTATATTATATCCACAAACACACACACACAAATTCACACGCATGCATATATTTTCATATATACAAATATATGCTTACATAAATCTTTATAAATACATACATAAATAGAAAGAAATGCCTTCATATGCATACATACATATGCATACAAACAAAGACACATACATATATACATGTATATATAT
>NW_026393671.1:0-580 GCF_001194135.2 Octopus bimaculoides | reverse complement strand
TGTGTGTGTATGTGTGTGTGTGTGTGTGTGTGTGTATACATATATATATAATATATATGTTGCTAGCCACTACATATTCTTTATTTTCTTTCTGTGTTCCTTTCTGTGGAAGAGCCACTTCTAAAGAATTGTTGTCTACAACACCTGTCTTCTTTTGTTTTTCTTTGTGAATTCTTCACCTATATATATAATATACATACATACATATATATATATATATATATATATATATACATACATATATATATATATATATATATATACATGTATGTATAATATAGATATATATATATACACATATATATACATATATATATAATATACATACACATATATAAATGTATAATATATACATATAATATGTATATATATATATATATATACATATATGTATAATATACACATACACATATAATATATATATATATATATACATACATATATAATATACACATACACATATAATATATATATATATACATACATATAATACATATATATATGTATAATATACACATATTATATGTATGTATATATAATATATATAATATAATATATATAATATATATATATATATATA
>NW_026393670.1:0-400 GCF_001194135.2 Octopus bimaculoides | reverse complement strand
TAGGGTTTTTCTCCTGTGTGACTACGTTTGTGAGTGACAACATTAAAATCATTAGTGAATGATTTTCCACATATTTCACAGTAATATGGTTTCTCTCCAGTATGTGTTCTTTTATGTCTGCTTAAATCACTATTATTGACAAAAGATTTTCCACATATTTCACAGGAACATTTTCTCTCTCCAGTGTGTATTCGTTCATGTCTGTGCAAATTGCTGTTATTGGTAAACGATTTCCCACATAATTCACATGGATATGGTTTTTCTCCAGTGTGAATTCGTTTATGACTTGTTAAATCAGTGTTAGCGACAAAAGATTTCCCACAAATTTCACATTGAAATGGTTGTTCACCAGTGTGTCTACGTTTGTGAACTACAAGACTAGACTTAACAGAGAATGATT
>NW_026393669.1:0-375 GCF_001194135.2 Octopus bimaculoides | reverse complement strand
AGGAGGTGGTCAAACTCTGTGTAAGGAGTAGACAACCACTATGTATGTATTTATGTATGTGTGTGTGTATGTATGTATGTATTCATGTATTTATATATGTATGTATTTATGTATGTATTTATGTATGTATATATGTATTTATTTATTTATGCATGTATGTATTTCTGTGTGTATTTACGTATTTATGTACGTATGAGTGTATGTATTTATATATGTAATTTTGTATTTATGCATGTATGTACGTATATATGTATTTCAATATGTATTTATATTTGTATTTATATATTGTATAAATGTATTTCTATATGTATGTATGTATATATGTATTTCTATATGTATTTATATATGTATGTATTTCTATATATATGTATATAT
>NW_026393668.1:0-297 GCF_001194135.2 Octopus bimaculoides | reverse complement strand
TAAACATAGTTCTTATGGATGTAGAAACATTTTCTAAGCGTTTATTCCAACCAATCATACACGTGATGAAGTAATCGTTTCAGTTTTTTATAAGAAATATCCAGCCTAAGTCTTTTAGTGAAACTGAAAATTCCACACTAATTGCTACAATGTGTTGACACTCAGTTTTATAGCGACTTGGCGGCAAGAGTCTAAACGGATATTTCGGTTTAAGTTTTGAATTACATATCCCTGAATATTAATATCCCTGAAATATAATAATAATAATAATAATAATAATAATAATAATAATAATAA
>NW_026393667.1:0-535 GCF_001194135.2 Octopus bimaculoides | reverse complement strand
AGAACTGTTGGTTACCAGCTAACTCATAACTAAATTAAATTGATACCATTGAATATACATTGTTCAATTGTGATAAAATTGTGTGTTCATTATTTTTTTTATTCAACGGTTTTAAGAAAATATTTATTAAGTTTTATCTTTTAGATAATGCTATTTCCCAATGTCTACTTCACTATCATTAATAAGATATTATAAACTTTCTTTAATTTTCTTGCATAGTTATTTTAGATTTTATCCATTCTTATGATTCAGGATTGTTAGCCATTGTTTTATTTGGTAATAGTGGCACTGGTGCTGGGGTTTATTGACCATTTCATCAAAGAGCATGATTGTTACACAGATTGTATGAAGTGTTGTTTAGTTGAACAAATTGACTCCAGTAATTATTTTAAAGTCTGGTAATTATTCTATCAGTCTATTTTGCTGAACTGCTAAGTTACAGGAGTGTAAACGAGCCAACACCCATTGTCCAGCAGCATAGAGGACGGACGGACACACACACGTATATATATATATATATATATATATATATATA
>NW_026393666.1:0-226 GCF_001194135.2 Octopus bimaculoides | reverse complement strand
AAACACTTAAATATAGTCCTAAAATTGATCCAAACACGTTCCGCCATCCAGCAAAAAAAGCGGTGCGTGCGCGAGCGAAACAATGTCTGCAGCTCACTGGAAAAGAACGATTGAGGAGGGTTTATAACACATGAGCTCGACTCATTTTTAGGTATATGCGCGAAATAGCAGTTAAATCCCTAGTTTTTTTTTTTATTATCTGCTAGCAAATTCGGAATTAACGGTT
>NW_026393665.1:0-446 GCF_001194135.2 Octopus bimaculoides | reverse complement strand
AGATAGATAGATAGATAGATAGATAGATAGATATAAATATATACATATATATGTATACATACATACATATATGTATATGTGTATATCTATATATATATATTTTCATATATATATATACATATGTATGTATATATATATATATGTATGTATATATATGTATATATACATATATATGTATATGTATATATGCATATATTTGTGTATATATACATATGTATATATACATATATATAAATGTATATATATATACATATATATATGTATATATATATTTGTATGTATATGTATTTATATGTATGTATATTTATACATACAAAAGTATATATATATATATGCATGTATGTACATATAAATGTATATATATATGTTAATTTTTACTTATTAATTTTTCTATAAGTGACAGTGGATTTTCATCGATGAGTTTATGAACCTTGGTTCTTTTCCCT
>NW_026393664.1:0-334 GCF_001194135.2 Octopus bimaculoides | reverse complement strand
TGTACACGTATACATTCACACTCATGTTCATATACATTTGCTCGTATATACATATGCACACATACCAGTATATATATATATATATATATATATATATATATATATATATATATATATATATATATATATACCGAACGCAGCGTCACTAATTTGTAAGTAGTTTTCGTAACTTTATATTTTCTGACGCTACTCTATCTCTTTCTCCTTCTCTTCCTCCTCAATTTTCCCCCTCTCGATCTTCCTCTGTTTACTACTACGTATCTCTCTTTACCCCTCTCGTTCTCCCTCTGTTACTACTACGTATCTCCTTTTCCCCCCTCGTACTTCCTCTCTT
>NW_026393663.1:0-1040 GCF_001194135.2 Octopus bimaculoides | reverse complement strand
AGAGAGAGAGAGAGAGAGAGAGAAAGAGAAATGAGCGAGTGAGAGAGAGGACCGAGAGGTACGTATGAATGGATGTATGTACGTACCTATGTACGCATGTATGGATGTACGTACGTACCTACTTACGTATGTATGGATGAACGTACGTACCTACGTACGCAGGTATGGATGTACGTACGTACCTACTTACGTATGTATGGATGTGCGTACCTACGCACGTATGTATGGATGTACGTACGTACATACGTACATATGTATGGATGTACGTACGTACCTACGTACGTATCTACGTATGTATGCATGGATGTACGCACGTACCTACGTATGTATATATAGATGTTCGTACGTACCTACGTATGTATGTATAGATGTACCTACCTACGTATGAATGGATGTAGGTACGTACGTACATCCATAAATAGGTACGTAGGTACGTACATCCATACATACGTACTTAGGTACGTATGTACATCCATGCATACGTATGTTGGTATGAACGTACATACATACATACGAACGTAGGTACGTACGTACACACAAACATATGTACGTAGGTACGTACGTGCATCCATATATACGTATGTAGGTACGTACGTACATCTATACATACATAGGTAGGTACGTAGGTGCATCCATACATACATACGTAGGTACGTGCGTACATCCATACATACGTACATCCATACATACGTACGGAGGTACGTACGTACATCCATACATACGTACGTAGATACGTACGTACATCCATACACGCGTACGTATGAAGGTATGTACTTACATTCATACATACGTACGTAGGTACGTACGTAATTCATACATACGTACGTACTTACACTATACATACGTACGTATGCACATTCATACATGCTTAGGTACGTACGTACATCCATACATACGTACGTAGGTACGTAAGTACATCCATACATACATACGTACATCCATTCATACATACGTAGGTACGTACGTACATCCATACATATATACGTAGGTACGTACGTACATCCATCCATATATACGTAGGTACGTACGTATATATATAT
>NW_026393662.1:0-354 GCF_001194135.2 Octopus bimaculoides | reverse complement strand
CTATTGGCAAGAAATCTTGAAATAAACTGAATAATGACATACATGCATACTTACGTACATACATGCATACCTACATACATATATACACCTGCATATACATATATATGTATGTATATACTTATGTATGCATATACTCTCATAGATGCTTATATAATACATGCAGATGAGCAAGTGTGTGTGTGTGTGCTTAAAGGGGTGTATATAAGAATGTTTGTGTAGGTGTGTATATAAATATGGGTGTAGATATATATGTGTGTATGGTGGAAGAGAGACAGAGTAACAGAGAAGAGATAGATAGATAGATAGATAGAGATAGAGATAGATAGATAGATAGAGAGAGAGAGAGAGAGAGAG
>NW_026393661.1:0-851 GCF_001194135.2 Octopus bimaculoides | reverse complement strand
ACCAGTCCTATACACATAATCACACACACATATACATATATCCTTAGACATACGAATACATGCACACATATGCGCGTACATAAATGCACAGATATGCGATTACACGAACATAGGTATGTCCATAAGATACACAAACATACACATATATAAGCAGTATAACCTTCGATTCGGTAGTATTTGTTTATGTTTAATGTGATTTAATTAAAGATTCCATTAAATATATTTACATAAAATGATAAGCATAGGTATTTAACTACCATATAATCGGCACGGTGGATATATATTGTTTGTTTACATTCTGGATAGATATAAATCTTGCGCATTACGTCATCATAAATGCACAGATACGCGAATACACGCAAATAGATATGTACATAAGGCATACAATCCTACACATATACACACACTTCAATCTTCAATTGGGTAGTATTTATTTATATTTTAGTGTGATTTAATTCATGTTTCTATGAAACACATTTACATAAAGTGATAAGCATAAGTATTTATCTACCATATAATCAGCAGTATGAATATATATATTGTTTGTTTACATTCGGGATAGATTGAAATCTTGTACATTACGTCAGCATAAATGTAGTTTATGGAAAGAATTTCGGGATATTATCAATATATAGGAATTTACTTCATCTATAGTATTTAATTAATAAGTACTGTTAAATTATGTTTAAAATTAATATTAGAGTAAGAGAATAGGCCAAAACTATTATGTATTTAGTTAGATATAAATGTAGGAAGATTGTTGTTTTCGTTTTAGGTCTTCTTGTAATGCGTATATATGTGTATGACTGTTTGCCTTACGTACATACATACATACATATATATATATATAT
>NW_026393660.1:0-421 GCF_001194135.2 Octopus bimaculoides | reverse complement strand
TATGTATGTATGTATGTATGTATATACGTATGTATGCATGTATGTATGCAGTAGTGAAGGATCCGGTTTTTAACGAAAATCCCAGGCTGTCATTGAAATTTCAAAAACATTAACAGGGTACTATTACATGCATGTAGGTATATATGCAGTCAGTGCATTGCAGATTTGTATGTATATACACAATCAGTGCATGTGCATACTTGCATTTTTGCATGTATGTATTTATGTGCAGTATTTGGAGTCAGTGCATATGCAGATTTGTATGCTTTGTTTCATGTATGTATTCTCATGCATATAGTTGCATGTCTAGACATGCGCATCTATACATAAGTGATAAACTTCCGAGAAGTCTTACAAATTTGTACAGGGCAAATAATGGCTTAGATCTGTAGTCTATGTATGTTTGTATGTATGTATGTAT
>NW_026393659.1:0-380 GCF_001194135.2 Octopus bimaculoides | reverse complement strand
TATTATTATTATTATTATTATTATTATTATTATTATTGAAGCGAGCTGGCAGAATCGTTAGCACGCTGAGCGAAATGCTTAGTGGTATTTTGTCTGCTGCTATGTTCTGAGTTCAAATTCTGTCGAGGTCAACTTTGTTTTTTTACCTTTTCAGGGTCAATAAATTAAGTACCAGTGAAACTCTGGGGTCAATGTAACTGACTAGTCCCCTCCCCTAAAACTTGTGCCCATAACACAAAGGATTATTATTATTATTATTATTATTAGTAGTAGTAGTAGTAGTATAGGCATAGGAGTCGCTGTGTGGTAAGTAGCTTGGTTACCAACCAAATGGCCCCGGGTTCAGTCCCACTGCGTGGCACCTTGGGCAAGTGTCTTCT
>NW_026393658.1:0-252 GCF_001194135.2 Octopus bimaculoides | reverse complement strand
AATTATTTCTAATATAGGTACAAGCTCACATATTTTAAAGGAACATTCTTCTATTTGAATATTCGCATACTAATTCTTTGAAAATAGAATTTTTGATATCACTAGCAGAATGGAATATAACTGCATGTATTGTTTCTCAACTACTCTTTTATGCCTACGATGTTCTTTCTCTATCTTAAAATTGAAGATATCCAGGATGTGTTTACAATTTAGCTAATTTCACTACAACTTGTGATTTAGGTTGTGTTTTAT
>NW_026393657.1:0-429 GCF_001194135.2 Octopus bimaculoides | reverse complement strand
ATATATATATATATACATATATATGAATATGTGTGTGTGTGTATAGGTATACAAAATCAGATGCCTATGTGTATATAACACAATGTGTGAATATGTGTGTATATATGTATCGATGTGTGCGAGTTGTTTTGGATATGTATCAATCGTATATATTTTAATATTTTTTATTGTATCTTTAATTAGAGAGCGGCCATACTGCAGCACTGTTTTTCGACTAATTTACGAATACCACTACCAATATATTTTCAGGATTATATATAATGTAATGGATTTTTTTGTTTAACGACTAAGGGGATGTTAAGGGGATGTACAGGTACTAGATTAAACACATCATATACATGCATTTCTATACTAGTAATTATACATACAAATGTATTTGTATTTATATGTATATATATATATTTATATATATATATATATTTATATGTA
>NW_026393656.1:0-625 GCF_001194135.2 Octopus bimaculoides | reverse complement strand
GACTGGCTCTCTAAAAGTATGACGTCTGGTTGATAAACGTGAAAATGTGTATAAGACTAATGGCAGATATTAGATTGAATAATGGATTTGAAATGGTGGAGATAAGGAAATATAATTCAACCTCATTTACTGTAATTTCAGAGAAATGTAACACTATTTATCATTTCAACGGCAGCGAGAAATGAGTTTGCAATTGTTACTGGAAATTTCTACTTTAATATCAATGACGTTATTTATCTCTTTCCTTTTTGCCTTTTAGTTTTTTGTTGTATTGAAAGCTACGTATATTTGTTATGTAGGAGACATGTTAACATAGTTACTATTTACCTGTATATCTGAACTGTATCCATGCAACGCCAGCCTATACTTCTATATATACATGCACCTATGATGTAAACAGAGATGACCAGATGAACACCTTACTCAGCAAAGAGAAGGAAATTGTTGAATACGTGAAGAGAAGGATAGAACCTTGGGGGATGCAACCAGAAATAAATCATACTTACTAATCAAATGAATAGATACAAAGAAACGCCTATACATAGAAGCGGGTTCAGTCCCACTGCGTAGCACCTTGGGCAAACGTCTTCTACTATAGCCTCGGGCCAACCAAAGCCTTGTGAGT
>NW_026393655.1:0-411 GCF_001194135.2 Octopus bimaculoides | reverse complement strand
AGGGAAGACGGAGGAAGAAAAAATCGCCAACGATATACACGAAGTTACATTGTGGAATGACCGGAATATACACACATATTAAACGCACACATATTAAATAGAAATTTATTTACATGATAATATAATATAATATACTATGAAAAATGTATCATAATATAATATAAGATAGCATAACAAATCCTTAATTTCGTATGCTCTTTATAACCACGGCCCTGAAAAGGCTTGTATACATAGGAATTTTTTGTAAATTCCCTACTGTATATAAGTCGAAATAAACTGTTGGCTTTATATGTTTTTTAAGGATTTATTATATTACCTTATATTATGTTATATTATATTTGTTACATTATATTATATTATGTTATAATGTAAATAAATTTTTAGTTTGTCAATTGTATTTCTCTATTTCAT
>NW_026393654.1:0-303 GCF_001194135.2 Octopus bimaculoides | reverse complement strand
TTGGGTTTGATTATAGCTTCATATAAAAGGTAAAGGTGCTGAATATACCTGCCTACTTGTCTGCTGTCTGCCTGTCTGTGTGCCTGGTTGCTTCTATATATGTATGTATGTATGTATGTATGTATGTATGTATATATGTATACATCTCTCTTTATCTATCTATTTATCTACCCATCTATCTAAGTGCATGTATGTATATACATATAAATATATTTACATACAAATGCATTTTATATGTGTATGTTATATATTTATATATTATATATATGCATACACATTCACATACGTACGACATATATATAT
>NW_026393653.1:0-269 GCF_001194135.2 Octopus bimaculoides | reverse complement strand
TATGTATGTAAATATATATATATAAAATGAATATATATATATATTTATATGTATATGCAAATGTATATGTATATACATGCAGAGATCCTGAAGCACATGCACACATATAGATGTACACCAACCATGTATGTATATGCTTTAGCAACAACTTGTATAGCATTGTATGCACGCTTGTTTCGGTTTATGTGTTAGTGTATATGAGAGAGAAAGGGGTGGGGAAGAGTGAGAGAGAGCGAGAGAGTGTGCATATATATATATATATATATATA
>NW_026393652.1:0-334 GCF_001194135.2 Octopus bimaculoides | reverse complement strand
AGCCTGGTGTAGCCATCTGGTTTCACCAGTCCTCAGTCAAACCGTCCAAGGTACCACACAATGTGGATTGAACCCAGAACCATGTAGTTGGGAAAACAGACTTCTTACCTGACAGCTATGCCTATATCTGATTGTATCTAAATATTATGAAGCCTTACAGTGGGTAAAATGAAAACGTAGACACATCCCTTTTATGCTTTTTTTTTTTTTGTTTATTGTATTAGCAGCCATTGATGAATGTAGACTGGAAAGGTTTCTTTTATGCTGCAAAAATATTTAATTTTCAATATTGAAGTTTAACTACTATTACTTTGCTACTGCTAATGATGATGAT
>NW_026393651.1:0-297 GCF_001194135.2 Octopus bimaculoides | reverse complement strand
GTCGTCGTCGTCGTCGTCGTCGTCGTCGTGGTACTGTTGCTGTCGTTGTTATTATTGTAGTTGTTGTTGTAGCTGCTGCTGTTGCTCTGTTGATGCTAATGCTGATGCTGATTGTTACTGTCATTATTCCTGCTGTTGTTGCCGTCGTTAGTATTATTATTGCTGTTGCTACTACTGCAGTTGCTGTAACTGTCATTATTCTAGATTTTGTTGTTGTTACTGCTATTGTAGTTGTTTTATAACAACTGGTGTTGTTGCCGTTGTTGTTGTTGTTGTTGTTGTTGTTGTTGTTGTTGT
>NW_026393650.1:0-238 GCF_001194135.2 Octopus bimaculoides | reverse complement strand
GTGCAACAGAGGCAGATGGAAGATGCCGACTTAGGGCCAGTGGTAGAGTGACTGCAGCAGGGATCAGGAAGACCACCAGGGGAGGAACTGCCCCGGGAAACCTCCAGCTATGTGAAGTATCTCCAGGAAAGTCTGACTGAGGTACACCAGCAAGTTAGAGAAGCTCTGAAGTTTTCAGGTGAAGTAAGGAAGCGTCGGCACGACACCAGGGCTAGTGAAGCCAACTTTAAGGAGGGTG
>NW_026393649.1:0-377 GCF_001194135.2 Octopus bimaculoides | reverse complement strand
TGCCTTATAATTTAACACACTATGTATGTATGTATAGTCAACAGATGACATCCATAGATTCTCAGTATAGGAAATACTTTGTAGCGCTCAAATGATTCGAACTTGGGTTCCGATGTTTTTACGAGGGACCGATTCCATGAGGTAAGGAGTGGGTATAAGAGGAATCTAGGTGAACAGATCTGCTTCCATTACTGGCTGCATATTGTGGTGTACTAAATATACCAACATTATGATAGATCTCCCCGTCCGCAGAAACAGCTGTTGAACTTATAAAATCTTGCCTCCCCTTTAATTTTGTCTGTCGTTTGTACTTCGTGTAAGTTTTAACTATTAATATATAAATATCTATATATTTATACTTAAATACTCATCGTCTG
>NW_026393648.1:0-238 GCF_001194135.2 Octopus bimaculoides | reverse complement strand
ACACACACACACACACACACACTCACATGCACTCGCGCACGCGCATACATGCATACATTGATGAACAGATGTTCAGACTGACACAAAGCGGTAGCGAAACGAGACCCGATGCAACCGCAAGTGACCTCTGCATGTGTACAAAACAGATGTTTTATACATGGGCTGTTACATCGCTTAATTGTGGTTCAGTGATTGCTAAGAACAGGCGGTAGATGGGGTTGGTGCATGTACTGTGCGC
>NW_026393647.1:0-272 GCF_001194135.2 Octopus bimaculoides | reverse complement strand
ATATATATCGTGTTTTGCAATAATATTTTTAACTCTTGAAATTATAGTTGGCGAAATTGATTATACGTACGTTTGCTTATCCAATGTTCAAGAAGTTTATTCGTCCTTTGTATATCAACTACAGTAAGCCGTTGTGGTATCATATACATGATAAGCGTTTCGTTTGTGTGTTGTTCAGAATGCAAATAATACTTTGTGTATAGTATGTTTATGCAGACAATGCATAAAAGTGGAGGCGCAATGGCCCAGTGGTTAGGGCAGCGGACTCGCGG
>NW_026393646.1:524-682 GCF_001194135.2 Octopus bimaculoides | reverse complement strand
ATAATAAAGTCGTGTGTTAATCCATTTTCTATTCAGTTTATCCCATTATTGCAGAATATGTAGGTATTGGGGGAAGTGAATGGAGAGACTTATCTAAGCCTTAAATCCCTTAATACCTCAGGTTATTTCACAGAGATGACAACATCTCTGATCTCTGT
>NW_026393646.1:0-273 GCF_001194135.2 Octopus bimaculoides | reverse complement strand
GAATCCAGAATATCTTTTTCTGAAGATCCATTCTGGTCAATGTAGTAATCTGGATTAGAGAGATAAACATTTTAATCACAACTGTGAATATATGATTTTATTATAAAGATTTGTAAGAATCAAGGCACATCAACTTGTAGGATGCCAGTAAATGGCTAGGTTCAATAACACAGAGCACACTTTAAAATAAACAACATTGAGGACATCAAGTGTTGGTAGGATATGGGGGACATGCCAGTACCAGATCCATTTTAAACCATAGATCCAAGTGAG
>NW_026393645.1:607-754 GCF_001194135.2 Octopus bimaculoides | reverse complement strand
GAGATAAATGAAGATCAAAATCAACTGAATTTGCGGTCGCGGCGCTATAGCTTTTGAGGATAAACAAACAAGAGATATTTCTGCACAAAATAACAATATGAAAGATTCTTTGATCGTAAATACTGCAGTGAACATTCCTCTAACAGA
>NW_026393645.1:0-597 GCF_001194135.2 Octopus bimaculoides | reverse complement strand
TTTGATCGTAAATACTGCAGTGAACATTCTTCTAACAGAATATCCACGTATAATTGAGAATAAACATTTGCAATGAATCGTACGTCATTGATCATATTTCAAATAGATCGTTACTTGTTAAATTGCATATGTTATTAATGTCTATATCACATACAGGGATAAAAAAATACACACACGCATACAACAACAATAACAACACACATCCATATGCGTGTGTATGCATGTATATCCTGATTTGTAATACAGTCACAGCCATGTACACTACATGGCGCAATGGCATAGGCGGTTATATTGACGTCAGTACGTAATATATTACTGTTAGAATCTCTCCCGAAGTATAGAAACTATTATCTGATACACATCAGATCCTATACATTGGTATTCATTTTTGGTAAAGAAAAGTTTGTCTACTCAAGCAGTAGCAGGGAATGGTGGAATTTAGATTCATAAAATTCGATTCATAAAATTTTCATGTAATGAAATATCGTGGTAGGCATTGTTGAAACTAATTATATTGTTTTAATCACTTTTACTATTCTATTTCAGAATAGAGAAACAGAAAGAGATATTTAGTATTAATTGCTCAGTAACAGATAA
>NW_026393644.1:698-1743 GCF_001194135.2 Octopus bimaculoides | reverse complement strand
TCTTTTGCCGAACCGCTCATTTAAGTGGGCGTAAACTCGCCAACACCAGTTGTCAAAAGTTGATGGTAGGGACCAGCTCAAGGATACATACACATAGATGCATATATAACAGGCTTCTTTCAGCTTCCGTCCACTCACGAGGTACTGGTCGTCTTGAGGCTGTCGTGGAATGCAGTGGGACTGAACCCGAATTTATGTGGTTGGGAAATAAATTTCATACCACACAGTCACGCCTGCACAGATAAAAAAATGCAAGGTACTTCAACAACAAAATACTTACTGAGCGCCCCCCAACTGGTTTTCGAAGATTTGCTAGAGTACAGGAATCTGGGAAGTACAAGTGACGTCTCCCAAATGCAGAGGCTGCTTTGTTCGCTGATCACAAGCCAGCCAGCGTCTCCTAAACAGCCAAAGTGACTTCTAGACACGTAGAAGCGTCGTCTGTCGCTGAAGAAGGGAAATAAAAACGAGACGCTTGTTTCAGTTGATGTTCTCGATTTTGTTGTTGTTGCTGCTGTTGTAGTTGTTGTATTTGTCGATGTAGTTGTTGCTGTTGTTGTTCGTTGTTCTTGTCCTTGTCGTGATCGTCGGAGTTGTTGTCATCATCGTTGTCTATTTGTCGCCATCGACGTCTTTGTCGTTGTTCTTGTTGCTGTTACCGTTGTCGCGCTGTTTTTGTCGTTAACATTGTCTTCGTCATTGTTGTTGTTGTTGTCATCGTCGGCGTTGTTGTTGTAACAAATATCAATTAGCACATCCCAAGCTAACCTCGATGTGTTAGCACACCCCAAGCTAACCTCGACGCCGTAAACGTTCTATATAAGTTTGGTTTTCTGTCTGCCCTTTGGAGCTTGGCTAGCTGCCGCTGATGATCCGCATTACGGTGAAATGGCGTGAAACAGAACTGCCATCCGCGTTATTGAGGAAATTTAGTCAACCAATTGAATTTCGAGGCTTTTTACCATTTGTCTTCTACACGAATTGATTTTTCGGGACGTTTACAGCAGTGTATGGCATCATAAACAGCTCATCCAGGTTAGGTTGG
>NW_026393644.1:507-688 GCF_001194135.2 Octopus bimaculoides | reverse complement strand
GTTTACAGCAGTGTATGGCATCATAAACAGCTCATCCAGGTTAGGTTGGATGTACTAACTAATATTAACTACAAAGGCTGCTTCTGTCGCTAATAACTAATTGATGCACAACCTAGTAGCTCTTCGCGATATCGCTGGGCTGGTTATTTGGCCAGCATTATTCTAAATATCAATAAAGTTT
>NW_026393644.1:375-497 GCF_001194135.2 Octopus bimaculoides | reverse complement strand
CGCTGGGCTGGTTATTTGGCCAGCATTATTCTAAATATCAATAAAGTTTTGACTGGGGTTTTTTTTCATGTTTTCTACTGCTGATTATCCACAATACGGTGAAATTACGTGATACAGTAGAG
>NW_026393644.1:0-365 GCF_001194135.2 Octopus bimaculoides | reverse complement strand
GCTGCCAGTGTTGAAGAAATCTAGTCAACTGATAGAATTTCGTTGCTTTTTAGTATTTGTCGTCTAAACGAAATGATTGTTCGAGACGTTTATCGCAGTCTATGGCGTTAAGTTAGGTTGGATATACTGATTAATATTTGTTACAAACAATTCTCCTCTCGGTAATAGCTAAAAATGAAATGGAGTAAGAATTTTTATATACTTATATCCATCCACTGAGAAGTAGTTCGTGCTGGACGTTAGCAAATCATTCCATGGGGAACTTTTCAGGTTTTGGGCAGAAAACCAGTTTTGAACGCTTGTATTTCGTCCATTAAACACCATCTTTACTACTGTTTGTTGGTTTTCGTATAATACAAGTTTCA
>NW_026393643.1:0-921 GCF_001194135.2 Octopus bimaculoides | reverse complement strand
CCAACTTACCGGTAGTTTTTGTATTCAATTGAAATAATAAGTAAGAAATAGGATATATATGATCTTATCTTGTTTCAGTCGTTAGACTGCAGCCATGCTGGTGCACTGCCCTGAAGAATTTTTAGTCGAATGTATCGACCCCAGTATTTTTTAAAGCCTGGTACTTATTCTATCGGTCTATTTTGCCGAACCGCTAAGTTACGGGAACACACACCAGCACCGGTTGTCAAGCGGTGGTGGGGGTCAATCAGACAATGAAAGATAGATACATATATACGGCGGACTTTTAGTTTCCGCCTACCAAATCTACTCACTAGGCTTTGGTCGGCCCGGGGCTATAGTAGAAGACACTTGCCCAAGGTGTCACGCAGTGGGATTGAACCTGGAACTGTGTGGTTGGGAAGCAAGCTTCTTTATTTCAAATTTGCCATAAAGTGCGGGCTGGACAACAGCACATGAAATGATTACCACACAGCCACGCCTGCGCCTTGGTCTTTATTTTTTTTACTTGCTTCAGTCATTAGACTGCGCCCATGCTGGGGTACCGCTTTTAAGAATTTTAGTCGAACGAAACGGTCCCAGTACTCGATATTTTTGCAAGCCCGATTCTTATTATCGGTCTTCTTTTGCCGAACCGGTAAGTTTCGGGGACATAAACACATCAATACCGGTGGTCAAGCAGTGGTGGGGACAAACACAAGGCCACACCAATACATACACATCCACATCTACACAAACAAACACACATAATATGTATGTGTTTGTGCTTGTGTGTGTGTGGGAGTGTTTGCGTGTATGTATGTATGTAAGTAGAAGCAAATGCTTACCTATCTTGAAAGTCGGTGAAATATAACAATGCTAAGGCTTTATAGGCAAAGCATCTATAAATCCGATGTTGGTGTCAGCTGAAGATTTGACGAT
>NW_026393642.1:0-547 GCF_001194135.2 Octopus bimaculoides | reverse complement strand
GTCACATTAAGTTGACAGCATACAACTATTTCATCGTATCACTACTGCATGAATCTCTCTGAGAGAATTAGAAATGTAAAGTTTAACGTCTAACTTCTTTCGTCGTGGTGATGAATTACGTTGTTGAAATCAGTAAAACAAATAATACGGTCTCAAATACTAATACACATATACAAACCTATGCACACACAGACACACACACACATACAGACACACACATGTGTAAGTGTAGGTGTGCGTGTGCGCGTGTTTTACCATATTACTAAAGGCACAGTTCAAGACATCTCGGTGCAAATACCAATGCAGCTGAAAGACGGAGGGCAAAACACTTAAAAGAAATGCTTGCATAAGTATTTGTGTGCACGTCTGTTCTATGTATACACAAACAAAACACACACACACACGCGCGCGCGCACATATACAAATATTGCAGAGACTCAATATATAGAAATGAACGGCATAGGGTTACTATCAGAGATGTTTGCATTTATAGAAGAAAGAGTAGTAGTAGTCGTGGTGGTGGTCATCGTCGTGTTAGTAGTAGTAG
>NW_026393641.1:0-327 GCF_001194135.2 Octopus bimaculoides | reverse complement strand
TATATATATATATATTACTTTTAATGTTTCATACTACATGTATTGTATGCGCTACTAATAGTTCGTTTCCCGGTCGATGCACCATATCTAATGGTGGTGCTCCAGCATGGTCACAGTCATTAGACTGAAACATATAAAAGAAAAGAATAAAGTACGTTCATCAGACGCTGATTAACGTACTTCTGTGCGTGAAACTATTAGCAGCGCACATAATGCATGTAGTAAGAAGCATTTATAGTAATATTAGACGCTCATTAGATGGAGTACGCTTCTTATTGATTTTTCCACAAATTAATTTTGTGTGTGTGTGTATATATATATATATAT
>NW_026393640.1:0-494 GCF_001194135.2 Octopus bimaculoides | reverse complement strand
AGAGGTAAGAGCTCTCTGAACTTTGCTCTGGCTATTCTTATTCTAGCAGCTACACTTTCAGTGCACCCTCCCCTGCTGCTGACTTGGTCACCTAGGTAACGGAAGCTATCAACTACTTCTAGTTTTTCTCCCTGGAATGTAGCGGAAGTTGTTCTCTGCACATTTTCAATGTTTATTGCTCCTGAGCATCTGCCACATACAAAAACTAACTTCCTAGTTAACCCGCCTTTGATATTGTTGCACCTCTTATGTGTCCATAGCTTACACTGGGTACATCTTATAGAGTTACTACCTACACCTTTTCTACAGATTGAGCAGGGCCATCTACCTGAAGGGATTTGTGGTTTGTCTGCATTCCTACTTATTAGGACTTTGGTTTTAGCTATGTTGACTCTAAGGCCCTTTGATTCTAGTCCCTGCTTCCACACCTGAAGCTTCTCCTCCAGTTCTGATAGTGATTCAGCAATTAGTGCAAGGTCGTCAGCATAGAGGAG
>NW_026393639.1:0-217 GCF_001194135.2 Octopus bimaculoides | reverse complement strand
GATAGGGCCTCTCTCCTGAATGAAGTAACTTATGTTTTTTCAAGGTAGAACTTTCTGAAAAAGTTTTATCACAAACTTCACAGTAGTATTGTTTCTCTCCAGTGTGGACCTTTTTATGTCTATCTTTGTTAGATTTTAATGAAAATGCTTTACCACAAATGTCACAGCTAAATGGTTTCTCTCCACTATGAACCACTTTATGGTTCTTCAAGTAATC
>NW_026393638.1:0-484 GCF_001194135.2 Octopus bimaculoides | reverse complement strand
CACAAACTTAGATGCAATCATCCATACACACACACACACACCCACACACACACTTTTACGCATATATACAAACATGTATTTGCATATACAATCACGTACACTTACAAATACCAATATACATGAATCTGAATCTACACATGATACATACGCACATGCCACACAAGCATGCAATATCATACATATACACACACACACGCATATATATATACACACATATACAAGGTCATACACATTCAAACAAATACATGCAAATATATGTATGCACACACATATAAAATCATACATGCACGTAAACAAACATGTACATACACACAGACATACATATGTGCATATATACATATGCATATATATGTGCGTATATACATATGCATATATATATGTGCATTATCATACATGCATGTAAACAAGCACGTACGTACATGTACACATACACATAGCTATATATGCGCATGTATATATATATATATGCATATATATATATATA
>NW_026393637.1:0-391 GCF_001194135.2 Octopus bimaculoides | reverse complement strand
ATGTGATCTGAATGAAATCTGGCAGTTATTTCTAGTAGATCAAAGTACCACATAGAGGCTTCCTTGATGGTTCAAGTGTATTCATTTGTGTTAGTTATGTGGATGGATGGATGGATGTGGGTGGATCAAAGTGAATGAATGAACAGGTGAGTTGAGAGTTGGACAAATGGATGTAGGTGGATGAATGGATGGATGGATGGATGGATGATAGGTGAAGAGATGGTCGGATGGATGGGTGGATAGATTGATGGGTAAGCTGTGGAATGGATGGGGCAGACGGAAGGATGGGTTAGGTGCAAAAGTGGAACGAGTGGGATTGACAGATGGATATAGGTGAGTGGGTGGATAGCTGGGAGGGTAGATAAATTGATGGATTGGTAAATAGATGGGT
>NW_026393636.1:0-342 GCF_001194135.2 Octopus bimaculoides | reverse complement strand
TTCCGTTGATCGGAACAACTGGAACCCTCGACGTCGTAAGCGACGGAGTATCAACACTACAGACCAGACTACAACGCTAAAATATTGGCAGACATCATAGTTTCGTAAATAGTGATACTAATAATAGCACAAATATTTGCCATGTTTGACATGAAAACAAAAATAATACAAGCGACTTTCACAAACTACTTTTTCCTCAAGTTGTGACTATGAAAGTCTAAGAACATTGATCATTGAATTGGAAATTTTGCTCTTCATAACAAGCTTCGAGAAACATATTCAGTAATATATTTAAAATGTGGAGGCGCAATGGCCCAGTGGTTAGGGCAGCGAACTCGCGGT
>NW_026393635.1:0-417 GCF_001194135.2 Octopus bimaculoides | reverse complement strand
GTATCTATCTATCTTTCTTTTTTTCTTTCTTTCTTTCTATCTATCTCTCTATCTATCTATCTATCTTTCTGTCTATCTTTCTTTCTTTCTTTATTTCTATCTATCTATCTATCTATCTATGTATCTTTCTGTCTATCTTTCTTTTTTTCTTTCTTTCTTTCGATCTCTCTCTCTCTCTCTCTATCTATCTATTTATCTATCTATCTGTCTGTCTGTCTGTCTGTCTGTCTGCCTGTCTGCCTGCCTACTCTGTCTGCCTGCCTGCCTGTCTGTTGTCTGTCTGTCCACCTCTATATTTTTCTTGATATCTTTCTCTTTCTTTCTCTCTCCCTCTCTCTGTCTCTCTCCCTATATATATATATATGTGTGTGTGTGTGTGTTCGTCACTCTGTCCACCCGACGTCCGACCTTCCGTCC
>NW_026393634.1:0-411 GCF_001194135.2 Octopus bimaculoides | reverse complement strand
GAAAAATAGCAGTCAAATCTTGACTCTAAACCACAATAAATGTCCACATAACACAAGGAGCGAAGACGAAGACGAAATAAGTCAGTAAAAATAACAAGATAATTCCAGATCCCGGATTTCTGGCTTTGCATAAAAAATGCTTTGCCTTCATCGGTGGAATATACTCAAGCACATAAATACAAATATATGTATATAAACAGTATACTTACGTTATATATTTGTATTTATGTGCTTGAGTATGTTCCACCGATGAAGGCAAAGCATTATTTATGCAAAGCCAGAAATCCGGGATCTGGAATTATCTTGTTATTTTTACTGGTTTACTTTGTCTTCGTCTTCGCTCTTTGTGCTATGTGGACATATATTGTGGTTTAGAGTCAGGATTTGACTGCTATTTTTCAGCGTGGCGGT
>NW_026393633.1:0-417 GCF_001194135.2 Octopus bimaculoides | reverse complement strand
ATATAATTGTTTTCATAAATTAATTTTTTCTTAGTTTATATTAAAATTAAAGTTATTCAATTTACGTTTATAATTTTAGTTTAACCTAAAACTTCGTTTGAATTGTATTTTAAACGAAAGATTCGTTAAGATAAGATTTGCATTTAATATTTCTGCTAGTTTATATTATAATAAACGTAAAGTTAATAACGTCAAGTTTATAATTTTCGATATGATTACTAATAAATTCATTTTTAACAATATTGTTGAACGCTTTTCTATCTTAATGTAATAAATATTTTTATATACATTCATTTGTTGTTTATTGTTGGTCAAGGGAGGTAACTCCTATTCAATAATGCTAACCGAAGCCAAGGGAGGTAACTCATATTCAATAATGCTACCCGAAGCCAAGGGAGGTAACTCATATTCAATAAT
>NW_026393632.1:0-390 GCF_001194135.2 Octopus bimaculoides | reverse complement strand
TATAAGTGAATGGATATAAGTACATATGTGTATATATTTCTCTTTCTGTCTACGTGTATATATATCTATATATATGTATATATGTATATATACATATATGTTGTACGTATTATTATGCAGCTCTTTATATTTGTATATATTATCTTATGTCAGCTATTTTTTTTTATTCTTAATTAAGCAACAATAACACTCCCAACTAAAATACACATCAAAGATGAAAGTAATATTTTCAATTTAATTTCATTAAAACAGAAATAGAATGACATATACACATGCATACATACATACACACACACACACACACACTCATATATATATTATCTTGTATGTATCATCCATGAGGCTGCGACCATGGTGGGACACCGCCAGTGAGACTACGGCCATGCTATA
>NW_026393631.1:0-321 GCF_001194135.2 Octopus bimaculoides | reverse complement strand
TGAGAGAGATAAAATCTTGGCAATCTTATATCTACTTTTCCAGTGAAATTATATATATATATATTTACTTCTAATATAGGAAAAAATTTTTTCAAAAAAAATTTCCATCAAAGGGGCCAGCATATTAAAATACTTTTAAAGGGGAAAATTATAAACAATTATAAACAATTGCAAAAGAAACAAGATTCCTATGCCAATATGCTAAGAATAGACTTTAAATCGTCAGTCACCACATTACAATATACATTCACTATGCCCTTCTTTTGCCCTTGTTTATAATTGTGTGTGTGTATATATATATATATATATATATATATATAT
>NW_026393630.1:0-283 GCF_001194135.2 Octopus bimaculoides | reverse complement strand
CCACCACCACCATCATCACCACCACCATCGCTACTACCACCACTACCAATCTCCTTGGATTCTGTTTTCAGGCATAGGGTGCGAAGTTAAGACGCTTGATTTGCAATCACGTAGTGTTGGGGTTCAGTCCCACTGTACGGCACCTTGAGCAAGCGTCTTCTACTATAACCACTGCGTGGCACTTTGGACAAGTGTCTTCTACCATAGTCTCAGACCGAGCAAAGCCTTGCGAGTGAATTCGGAAGCCCGTCGTGTATATATATATATATATATATATATATAT
>NW_026393629.1:0-212 GCF_001194135.2 Octopus bimaculoides | reverse complement strand
TACATTGATTTACCAAAGAAATATATATCAAATTTGGATTAGAAAATTGCCTCAAAGAAACCCTTGAAAAGTGGAAATCTAGTTAAGTGTAGCAACATCATACTAGATAAAGCCAATGAAATAAGAAAATTATACCAAAGCCAGGCATACATATATCTAGATATCAATGAACTAGATAGGATACAGCACACACAAATGAAAGAGAAAATAAA
>NW_026393628.1:619-993 GCF_001194135.2 Octopus bimaculoides | reverse complement strand
GCAAGCTATGGACACATAAGAGGTGCAGCAATATCAAAGAAAGGTTAACTGGGAAGATAGTTGTTGTGTGTGGCAGATGTATAGGGACAATAAACAGAAATAGAAATGTACAGAAAATAAACTCCATCAAATGCCTGTGAGGGATACCTAGAAGTAGTTGACTGCTTCTGCTATCTGGGTGAACAAATTAGCAGTGGAGGTGGATGCTCCAAGAGCATAGCTGCAAGAATAAGATTAGGTTGGGCAAAGTTCAGAGAGCTTTTACCTCTGTTGGTAATAAAGGGCCTCTCCCTCAAAGTGAAAGGTAGACTCTATGATACCTGTGTGCAAACAGCCATGCTATATGACAGTGAAACATGGGCTGTGACTGCAGA
>NW_026393628.1:0-521 GCF_001194135.2 Octopus bimaculoides | reverse complement strand
CAAAATGGTGCACAAGAAGCATCAGATGTTGTGTGCAAGAGAGAAGAGTGCACTGTGTAAAAAAGTGCTGATCTCTGTCGAGGGGACGTGTGGAAGAGATAGACAAAAGATAGACATAGGATGAAGTGGTGAAGCATGATCTTCAAACATTGGGCCTGATGAAGGCAATGGCTAGCGACTGAGACCTTTGGGCAATATTCTGTGCTTAAGAAGACCCATCAAGCCAACCGAAATTGTAGTTGTGTCCGATACCAGTGTCACATAAAAAGTACCTTTCAAACGTCGGGCCACACAGAGGTGATACGTTTCTGAGACCTCTGGCAATTTACCAGACTTGAGAAGACTCATCAGGTTAATTGAAATCGTAGTTGTGGACGATGCTGGTGTCATGTAAACAGCACCCATTTCACTCTTGGAGTGGTTGGCATATGGAAAGGCATCCAGCTGTAGAAACTGTGCCAAATCTGACTGGAACCTGGTGCAGCTCTCCAGCTTATCAGTTTCAGTCAAACCGTCCAACC
>NW_026393627.1:0-246 GCF_001194135.2 Octopus bimaculoides | reverse complement strand
GTGTGTGTGCGTGCGTGCGTGCGTGCGTGCGTGCGTGCGTGTGTGTGTGTCGTGCGGGCATGTAATAGTGTGTGTTTATATGTATGTATGTATGTATAATATATGGATGTGTGTGTATATATACATAACTGTACGTATATATTTACATTTATATATGCATACATACATATATACAAATATATATATTATATACGTAAATTTAATTCTCTCTCTCTCTCTCTCTCTCTCTCTCTCTCTCTCTCTCTC
>NW_026393626.1:0-240 GCF_001194135.2 Octopus bimaculoides | reverse complement strand
TATATATGCTTCTAAACAGGTATTTGTTACAATTTTTGCACTTTGGCAGTATTACATGGTATTTTTTATGTCTATTTTTTTAAACATGGCCTCTCAAGAGGCATCTGTACATAAATAGCAACTTATTTTTATAAATTCGCTATTGTATATAAGTCAAAACAAACTGTTGGCTTAATATGTGATTTTTAAAAAAAATATTTTTGTTATATTATATTTTTTATAGTATATTATATCATAATG
>NW_026393625.1:6131-7191 GCF_001194135.2 Octopus bimaculoides | reverse complement strand
AAATAACAGATCTAAGAAAAGGAAACATATTTTCCCAATGTTGTGTTTTAACTTCTATAGAATTATTGTAACTACGTAGCGCTCACGTAATTCGAAAATGCTCGCCAGCATTTTGTCCATCTTTGATACGAAAGTTCAAATACCAATGAGGTCGCATTTGCCTTTCATCCTTTCAAGATCGTTAAAATAGGAAGCAATAGAACACTGGGTTCCCTGTAATCGATTTCCAGCTCGCCTCAAACAATACTGGTCCTTGGTCAAAATTTGAAACTATCATCATCATCACAAATATTAATATAACCTTAAAATAAATCTTTGGCAACTTACCGTTCTATCAGTGTCTCAGAAACAATACGACGACATTAATTGATGTGGTTTCATTTTACTAATTAATAACACCGCTTTACTCTTATTTCACCAATTAATTTCCCTGGTGCTGTTCTATTTTCGCTTCCAAGTAATTACTATACGATCGAGAGGTTCACATAATTCTATTATTTACATTATTATTATTATTATCACCATTACAACCCTAAAGTAAATCTTTGTCAAATTACCGCATTCAGAAGTGAACAGCAAGTCGGTGATCGGTAAATTAATCAACCGAGTTAATTATTTAATTGAAGGGAGGTTGATGTGTTGCAGTGGTTATTTCCCTTGATATGATTGTATTTATTCCATACTCCAATAGACGGCTCTGTTGATTGGCTGGATTCGTTCCAGTAATTTTCCTTGTCCTATTCTGCCTGTATGTACATTTACATATATCTATATATATATATATATTTCAATATAAATGTATTAATTTCCAGCAAAAAATAGCCCTATAAGGGTATATATATAAATTCATAAGAGTGGTACAACAAGGCACCGATATTTACTGGACAACAGCAATCGATATAAATACGACACTATTGTATAGCTTCACTGCGTATATACTGGCAAAAATGCGTGTGTGCAACAAACATGAAAAACTTGTCTTACATTAGGAAGAACATTCGAAAATGAACAACCCAGATTAAGGATAATGCAGTACCCAGGTTTCAGACCCTTCAAATAC
>NW_026393625.1:4544-5562 GCF_001194135.2 Octopus bimaculoides | reverse complement strand
TATATATATATATATTTATATATATGTATATATCATCATATATATGTGTATATATATATATATATTTATATATATATGTATATATATATATATATTTACATATATGTATATATCATCATATATATATGTGTATGTAAATATATATATATATACATATAAACATGTATATATATATATATATAAATTTTTTCTTTAGTTTCAGTTCAGAGCCCTGGCCATGCTGGGGCTCTGCCGCTTTGCTACACAGTTACTATTCAGAGCCGCCTCTAATATGTGGCATGTGGTGAATAAGGTAGTTTTAAGTCGCTACCCTCATTTGCACTTCTTATCGCAAAGTATGTTCATCCGGGACTCTCGACAGGAAGAGGTGTGGTTTCATTTTGAAAACGCCTACGTCCACTATGTGTAGGTCCCTCTGTCTCTTTGGGAGAATATTACAAAGCTGTGGTGCCCCTAAAACCCAGCCTGTTGCAGTAACAGTATATCAAAGGAGGATAAAATGCAAAATCTGTTGCTATTGTCTAAGTCAAAGGAAAAACATTTCTCTCCTATTCATACTTTATTCATCAAAAAGTACTCTACTGCAGGATGCACTTCCTAATGCCAGGCTGTTTATTTTGCAACAAACCCAGTGCTTGTTGTTTGACAGTCTTAACGGGTCATCTTACGTGGCTCCAACCTTACTCGTTTTTCACCTGGAATCATCACCATTGCTTTTTACGTGGCATCATTGCATGTGGATTTTTGAGGGACAAATACTCTCTTTACTCTATTATTTGTTTCAGTCACTTGACTGCGGCCATGCTGGAGCACCGCCTTTTAGTCGAGCAAATCGACCCCGGGACTTATTCTTTGTAAGCCTAGTACTTATTCTATCGGTCTCTTTTTGCCAAATCGCTAAGTTACGGGGACTTAAACACGCCAGCATCGGTTGTCAAGCAATGCTAGGAGGACGAACACAGACACATAAACATATATATACATCTATACATACATATATACAACGGGCTTCGTTCAG